>NW_023494904.1:0-128722 GCF_904425465.1 Colossoma macropomum
TCTCTGTTTACTGGGTCTACAGCACATTCTCCATCAGTCTGAATATGACAACGGCCCTTTCATCACACAAAGGGTTCTTTGAGTGTTTATGGTTCTATATAGATATATTATATACATATTTTCTTTACTAAAGAACCCTTGAAGAACCAGTAGTCAGCCCATACAGAAAATAAACACATGATCGTGTTTTTATATGTGAGATACATTTAATTATTTTATTTCATTCTAAACACAAAAAAGCTCATTATATTTTATCTTCCCTGCTGAAAAAGATCATTTCAAGCATTAGGATTAAAATCTGATGATTTTGTTTCCTAGTGGCAGTTGGCTCAATAGATACCATTAGAGACCACTAGTTTCCCTGTATATGTGATGTGACCGATGACGTCATGCAAAATGAATTGCCCTTTTTATTTGATTTTTTCATCTAATTTACACCAAACAGAGCGTGTCATACAGCGCTGTAATGAGGTGAGAGGTGACAGTATACACATCGCCGTCATCGGAACAAAACCTCGTATCTCTAAAATGGTAACTTTACAGGAGAAAGAAAAAATATACTTTACTTTTAATGTAAGTCAATGGAACCAGAGTTTTTTCTAAGTACTTTTGGGCCATTCATCATGACATGTACATACAATGTAAAGGCCAACAGGCATTTTCACATTATGTCTAAAAGTGAAAAATGACAAAAAAACGGAGATCCCACAGCAGCGATGACTCACAGCTTCTCTCTGCTCTCTTACCCTCATTTCCTGCATCCCTGCATAAAACTGCTGTTTCTTTACCCGTAAAATGGGCTGATAGGCTAATTTTCTCCGTTGCTGGGCAGATTTTGTGTAGCTGCTGTGTTATTGGCTAAAACAAATAACAGCTCAGCCAATGGGTGATTACGGCTCACAGCGCGAGGAAGATTTGAACTGAGGCGGTTTAACGGTTTTTCGTCAGGCAGAGACGCGGAGATCCAGCTGAGAGAGAAATCTGTGAGTAAAATTCATTAATATACATACATTTAACCATTTTATTTAATGTAAAAACTATAATATTGTTGGTGTCTTTTTCTGGTAATGATATGTGACTATAAACTACTATTTCTGACAGGGTTAACAAGGGTTAACTTGGTGAGTTAGCTAGGTTAGCTAACTCACATAGCCAGTAATGTTTGCTTCGTACCGAGGGGTTTAGCTTATTAAGCTGGCAGTATGATAATTGGTGTAGTTAATAGTTTTATAGTTTGGTGCAATTTATAGGCCCTTTTTAAAGTGAGCAGTACATTTAGCTGTGTAGTTTAAAGTTGACAGACAGACATGAGAGCTACACAGCTAACCTCATTCTCACAAACATGCTTTTACTGATACATTTAAAAAAAAAAAAAACTGATATGAAATATTTTGAGACTGACTTTGTTTATGTTTTAATGTAATGTAAATATTAATAAAAATGATTAATTTAACGGAAGATTTGTAAGTATTTAGCAGTAGCTACAGTTCTGCCTTAAAGAATCCCATTTATACGTAGTGTAGATGATATAATGTGTAAAAAATAAACATGAAAAGCAAACATAACAGTGCTGCGTCAACAATGTATTAGATTGACTTTTATGACACAGTCTGTTGGGTTATTCATATAACCCTTGGTCAGATTTATGCCCTGTTCTGTACTGACCAAGGGTTACGTTATGGAAATTATCCAGACTGAGTTGTTTTCCATCCAGCAACTGCATTACTTTCATAATTATTTACTGTACCACATTAACATCAAATGAAAGTAAAACAACACCGATTTCACAGTCAACTGGCCAACAGAATTACTAGTATGCTGCTCTACACTTAAAGTAATGGCCTTGTATTTAAAAAAAAACCAGCTAGAACATTATTAATACATTGGGAAATAAAAAAGCTGATATTAAAAGTTTTAAAGTTTAATTGAAAACCCCATTAATAAACAGTCAATTTTGCTATAAAGTCACTTGTTATATAATGTAATAATTGCACACATACAGTATAATCATAATTGTCCATGGTAGTCAGATTTCACAGTCATATTATGTTACAACAAAGAAAATGTGAACTGGGTTGTATTGGGCTGAAGTAAATAAATGTAAATAAAAAAATAAATGCATTTATTGAGATATCAGGGCTTATGAAACAAAAACAACTTAGTGCTGTAAAATTTTTAGAGTAATGTTTGTTTATTTGTTGGCCGTGTAGCTAATTCTAACCTTTTAAGCATATATGCTGGCAGACTGAGTGTGTTTTGCTTATATTTTTCATTCTTGTGAAGAACATGTCGGTTTGTTTAACTCTGCACATAATTCTGTGTAACTGTAGACGTTTGTGTGTGTGTGCAGTATTGATTAGACAGCCAAATCAGTGTAAGCTACCAAGTAACTAGCAAGTAATTTGGCTAATCAGACAATATGGCTTTGTTTTTTAAAAGTTGCAAATAATGAACAAGAAAAGACATTAAAATTATTAATCACAGTTATTTATATGACAGTCATCAGCTACAATTTTATCATCATGACAGCCCTATCAACTACTACTAAATTTATTATAGTATAATATAGTATAGTGATTGTATATGTATGTCTGTCTGTCTGCCCTGCGATGGACTGGCGACCTGTCCAGGGTGTATCCTGCCTTCCGCCCAATGACAGCTGGGATAGGGTCCAGCACCCCACCGCGACCCAGAAGGTTAAGCGGTTTAGATGATGGATGGATGGATGGATGAACAGGTAAATGGAGAAGCTCCGCCCCTGGAGCTTGTGAGTTTGTGCACTTTATTTGGGTTTAAGAAATTTGACAGTTAAAAATTGTTATATTTGACATTTTGCAGTTAACGTATGACACCATATCAGCAAAGAAACATTTATCTAAAACAAACAGAGTCTGTTTAGTTTCTGATCATATGAAATGATATAAGCTGACATTATTTACTTGAATTTTTAGCTCCTTAAAATTTGTATTTTTATTGGTAGCAAAACTTTCATATTCAGTCAGACTTAAATGTCAATTAAAAATGATAGTACAACAGGTGAGATATTCAGGTGTGTGTGTGTGTGTGTGTAATCCTATGGCTATCTAAGGTTTATTAAATTGCCTTGGTTTAAAATACACAGTATATGTAGCGAATAACTGTGTAAAATTTCCATTTTTGGAGGGACTGCACTGAAATAATTTGATATTTATTTCATTTCTACTTGAGTAAAATATTACATCACCATATTTTGATATTTATTGTATACATCTGGATCAAGTACATTCAGTGCATATTTTTCCAGTAATAAATCTGATGTTTGGAAAAATGTCATGCAAACAAGCTTGTGTGCAATTCCATATGTATTTTGAGCCTTTTAAAAAAATGTTGGTCACTGATGGTCACTTTTATGTCACTAATATTTTCAGTACCTGGGCCATGTAAAAAGTGTTATTATCTGATGCTCTGATAATTTCAGGGTTCTTTCATTTATTTTTCAAGGTCTTTTCTGCTGGAAATTTGCTGTAGAAAAATCATTGTGATTTACAACAATATATTATTTGTAATGTACTTGTACTCAGTTCATATTTTCTCATAGTTCAGTCATTCTACACAGCAGTTAAGCTCAATATTTAAATGGGAATTCCCATCTAATGTAGTGTTTGAGACGTAAACAGTCATTCAGAGTGGTTTGGTGTGAAATTGTTCATTATAGAGAATCAGATGTGTGTACAGTGGTGGTGATAGGAACCAGGGGTCGCCATGGCTACAACACAAATATAGCCATTTTATTTACTATCCAAAACCACCAGTGAACCTACACGAGTCTTCTGAGTTTATATTTGGAATGATGATAATAGTGGAAAATCTGAAATAATACGATTTTTTGGGAACTATTTTTTCTTACAATGCCCAGGATGTACATATTTGCCTTGCATGTATTTTAAAAATGTGCTTTAGCTCAAAAACATCAAAAAACCTATCGGGCGTCCATCAGTTTGTGTAATAACTTCCAATGAGGTAGCTTTTAGAGACATTAAACACTGTCTGGTTCCCATCACTCCCACTGTGAGCAGAGCATTTCACATCAAAAAACTCTGAATGACAATGTTTATCTTAATCGTGAGGAACATTTGAAAAAAAATGGTGGAACCTCATTTACCTTGTTTTTTCCTGTCTTTGTCAATTTTATAAGCTCCACTTACTATATAGATGCACTTTGTAGTCCTACAGTTAGAGACTGTAGTCCATCTGCATACTTTGAAGAACAGGGTAAAAGGGTCAACGAAGAATGCAGAGAAACAGATGGAAATATAAAAGTGCAAAGGGCATGTGCTAAACTGTTTTTTAATAACCTTTTTGAATTGATGATGGAAATGCATACAGCTGTTAAAGTTTATTAATTTAATTTATTCAATTTAATGAGTAATACAAAAAAACATAAGATTGGAAATTACTGAATATTAAAAGTCAAAACAGTTACTATCAAAATGACTAAAATAGGATTTTTAAAATAAACCAAAACCATGTTTGGAATCCAGAAAAAAAAAGCATTTTAAAGTTAATACTTTAGAAACATTGAATAAGAATTTTCCCATTATTTAAATTATAATAAAAAGGTAACCCAAAGACAAAGAATTATCCATCAGATATCAACTGTACTATCTGCAAGTTCAGTGAGGGGAGCAATATATGTATTTGTAAATACAAATATTCTTTTAAATATATACTTGCAGTATTTACATTAGCATGCAGTGGCTGAAGCACTGTACAACACATGGAATATTTGGATATGATAAGTTTTAAAGCTCAGTAGTAACAAAACAAATTTATGTATAAACAAATATATACAAGATGCAGTATACAACACTATGGAACAAAACCAGGATGATTTTCATCAGCAAACAAAAAGCTTGATGAGGTTTATGATAATCTTAGTTAGCCAGACTGTCTGAAAATCGATAATGGAAACGGGAAACATATTAGAACTTTGTCATCTCTGTAGTGGATTTGTCTGATAGTTTCTCACAGACAGAAATAGGTAACAACAATAGCTAATTAGCTAGCCACTGTATATGTTACTGGTTGAATCAGTAATTTTGAGTATTAGCGGCTTCTTCCTAAAAAACTTTCATTTCTCTTCTTCTCACCCTCTCAGCTCCACCTTTCCTTCACGTATCTGTCTTGTTGTTTTGTAGCTTGAGCAGCTAAGCTAGTTAGCTAGCTAATTAGATTGTCTCTGATTTATTTCTGTGTTAGGCTTAGTTTTCTGTTTTCATGATCCGTTTTTTGTGACACAAATCTTTTGACCAGTCCAGCCCGTTCTGACCCCACAGAAGAGAACATTTGGTGGCTGCTAAGATATTGTTTATGAGTTTGATGTTCCCTACATCTGGGGCCGGTTGCACCAACAGGCCTTAACCAAGATGGTCTTAACTGCAAAGTTGCACCAACAAACGTTATGCCTAGGTATTGACTTTAGCTGTGGATGAACTTTCTACTTTTGTTGTAAACACTTGCTACACTGCTAACTTTGCTTCCACTCGTACTACGTTCAAAGCAAGGACTTCATCACACAAGATGGCTACCAAACATACACAATAAAATGACAAAAAGCTATTTCTGACTCTGAATCAATAAAACATTTTATTTTAACTGTGCTTTTTAAAAATGTATAAGAAGATTTGCAGGCATCCAACTGTTTTTTCTAAACTCAGCCATTCTAAACAAAGTGACAGGTCTGCTGTTTTGCCTGTGTTGTAGCATAGAGGACTAAACATGTACTGTGAATCCGTTGCAGCAGAAAAAGTCTAAAAACAAATGGTACAGTGTGCAGCAGAACTAGCTTCTTTAAAGCCGTTACCAGTCTGGAAAAGGTCTAGAATTTGACTTTATGCCAGCTCCCAGCTAGGAGTAAATGTTACTCTGGGTCCTAGTGAAAATTAATCTACGACCAGTCGGTGCAGTGGTCGCAAAGTTTCGCCAAGAAGGTTGGCCATAGATATACATACCTAGATGCCGCGTTGCCTGTTGTTCTCTATCTGAGCCGATACGTCTGCGCGTCCGCCATGCTGGAGAGGTCAAGATCCGCTCGTGAACAAATTCACGAGAGATGAAATGATGAGTCTCAGGATTAAATCAGCCACAACTTCCTTATTACTCAACTGATTTTCACCAAATTTGTTATGTTATAATCCTCAGACACAGATTAATCTAGGCTGCACTCAGTAGCTTTTATTACTTTAATAACTGATCGTGCTAATTAGCCGTCTGGACTAGCAGGAAAGTATTCAGTCTGCACCTACAAAACATTAACCATCATTGTAAGTAAATAATTACTACATAAGGTTAAGATCCCCTGAATAGACTAATACATTAAATAAGCTTAATATAAAATCAGACAAAAAACAATCACATCAACAGGTTCGCTGTGCCTCACCAATCACACGGCCATATCTACACAATCATCACATAAACAATACACATCACACAAACATGAGCATGGATTGCAGCGTTCCCCGCGTTATATAATCCTATCCCACTTTCTAATGCAATATTCTTGAAATAGTCTAATTTTGGACAGTATCTTTCTTAAACTGCCGCTCTGTAATGGTACTGAATGCAGTCCAGCAGCGATGTTGACCGCCCTAAAATGGTGGTGCCGTTGACATGCCTGGCTGGACCCAACACGGCATCTAGGTGTATAACCATTTTAGATTGTAACCACATGTAGGCCCTGTTCATGCAACTGGTCTCAGTACAGTACCCTTTTCCTGTAATTCTCTATTTATTAAATGCATGATAGACTACAAGGACAGAGAGGACTCGTTCTTTTATGAATGGATATGACTTCATTGTTCTGCAATGTTGTCATCTTGTGTAGTAGTGTTTGACGTTTCTGTCCAGTCTAAGTTACAGGCCAAGTCAATAGGAAATCCCTTAGTATTCCCGATGGATAGACCACTCTTGAACTCTGCAGAACGGGTTACTGTCTTCTTGATTTGTTTTTCTTTGACTGTTATATTTATAGGTTCTTTGTTTTTGCTCTCAGTGCTCTGCTCTTTATCTTTATCTTTTTGTGCTGCATCATGTTCAACACATTTCACACATTTTTCTTGACATATCATAATTGTATGTTGTTTTTTGTCTCCTGGACTTAAAACTGGAATCAGAGGTGTTGAATGTACATCATAGAAAGTGTAGAGATGTGTCTGTTTATCACAGTCATAAAAAGACAGTTTGTGTTTCTCACAGTCTAAAAACACTCCCAGCTTTGAGAACCGATCTCTCACTAGAACAGGAGTCTGAGAGGGATCATTAACATAGTAACCTTTCTCTTTCTCATAGTGAAGAACCCAGTAGCCGTTCTGTGGAGTTAAAGCAACTTTTTTCTTCTTCTCTGCTGTTTCATTGGTCACTCCAACATACCAGGATGTTGGACACTTATAGGCTGCACCTTTCGTTGGTTCTGTCAGTGCCGTTATCTCCCAGTAGTACCGCCCTGAACTGATTCTCTCTTCACATAGAGCATGAATGAATCCTGTCTTATCACGGACATCTGACGTACATGTTACTCTTGACTTTTTCTTGCCAACTTCCAGAAAAGATGTATTTGATGCATCTGGCCTGATAGCAACTGAAAATTAACACAATACGTAAAATTAACTTTAACTTATATTAAGAGATTAGAGACATACAGACTCACAAAAATATATTTAAAACATTCACTATTCTATAGGCTAATAAATACAACCAGATTACCTTATAAATTACCAAATTACCTTCCTTGGAAATGGAAATTACCTCAGTCATTGAACAAAATCACAGAGAACACAGCAAGTGTATCTTCATTTGGCACAAAATGGACACTAGTGACCATGGCTGGAAGTTTTTACCCTTTTAGCGAGAACAAATAAGCAAAACAGAGGGTAACGTATCTAGATAGCCAGCTAACTTCAGGTTTTTGCTTGTTATCCTCCTTATCTGCCCTTTGAGTAATCCATTTTTTTCATTGTAATGATGATTTCAAGACAGGTATTTGTTGTATAGCTGCAATGAGATATTCAGTTTCCTAGCAATAACACTAGCTATCTGCCTTCCCCCTGCATTCACCAAAAAAAACCCCCCAAAAAACCCAGCCCTCATCTAATTCTACCACTGTGGAACCACTCCATGGTTACATTTTTCATTTTGGCCACAGTGTCCCTTTAATACTGCATTTCAATATCAGACACTAATTAAGCTTATTATACTATGATATGAGGTCAGTAACATTTCCAATCTAATGTTTTTTTCATGATATATCGTCACTGTCAGAACAAAACATTGTATCTCCATATTTATCATTTTTTATTTTTTAACAGAATTTGAAAATGCTCTTTACATTGTGTTAAATTTCATGATAAGTGGACCAGTAGAAATGCTCCAGAATTACTTTTTTTTTTAAATCTTGTTCCATTATTTTCCATTCAAAATTAAGAATATTTTTCTTTCTCCAGTAAATGTCCCATTGTGGAGATAAAATAAAATGTTTTGTTGCGACAGCACAGATATGTAGCTTTCTGAGAGTTACAGTAAGTGCTTTACCTTTGCACGCATACATTTTTTCCCAGTCTGCAAAGAAAAAAATAGTACACATTACGAAGGAGCAGATATTTTAAACTGACACAAATGTGTTTTACTAAATGAAATGAAGTCAAGTGAATATTGAAATATACCTGGAATTTCATTTTCTGTATTTGTTCCTTTGTCAATTTTTTCTGCAGTGGTTCAAAAAAAAAAATGAGTAAGTGTTCCACAACTTTATCTGAGATTGCTAACACATTAGAGTCAGTGATTAATAAGGGTCACTTAACTAAGTGAACTTTAAATAGTATACTATTACTATAGGTGTGAACATGGACTGATTAAACTTTAGTTACAAATGAACAGGTTGATGCAGTTGTTACAGAGTGATAATTTCAGTACAGTTTAGGTCGTGCTAAAGGGCAGATTTAGCTTTAACTCTACATTACTAATTTAACCATGCAGTTTCATGGACACTGATCACTGTTTTCAAATACTGTGAATCCATAAGGAAATTTACCTTGAGTGTTGTTTTCTGCAGCATTTTCTATCTTAACTGTTTCTGGATCTGTGTAAAGAAAATTTGGTTCAACATTAACGAAGTTATATACAGTTCTCTGCAGAATAATTTGCACCCTTGGTGAATATGAGCAAATAAGGCTTTTGTCAGTGACCTTGTACTGAAAACATGAGGAAAATCTAACCCTTCAGTGGGGCAAAATTATTCAAAGAAGAAATTTTAAAAACCCATTTATTATCACACAATTATTGGCGTCCCTGAAATAATTTTAAATGAAACATGGAAGATCATAGAATACAAAAACGAAAGAAGAAACAAGATGTTTATGTTCACAAATCAAGCAATGACTATTTAACAACTAATCTAATCCCTTAAAATTCCAAGCTCCACTATAAGGGAAATAAGTAAGAACTTTCAAATAACCAAAGCTCTGATGAACCTGCCTTAGATGAAAAGTCTATTTTGGAATGAGGATGATTTGACAGGCAAAACATTATTCAAGTACTGCAGTTGAGACACTGCAGCAGCTCACTAAATGTCTAAAACTACAGTTAGTTAGTTAGTTAGACAGTACCTCCATCACAACAAACTATTTGGAGTGCTTGTCTGAGAAAAGCCTCTGCTGTTATCAAACTACAAATCCAAGCTCCTGTAGCATGCTAAACATCACTGGGACATTGCTTGGATATAATCAGATGAGACTAGAGATGCATCGACACCATTTTTTTTTACACCAAGTACAAGTACATATTTTTTAGTATGTGCTGACACTCCGATAACAAATTACCTTAACAGTTAAATCGTTCAAATCTAGCTGATTTTAACTGATGTGAATTAGCTATGCTGCATTACCTTGGATGGAGTAGCGCTGCAGTGGAGAAGAGTGGATTTTGTTCCACATCAGAAAAGAGCTTCTGAGTAGCTTTAAGTAAATACGTTTGGTAGTTTTGGTCCTCATCTGTCTCTTTCAGCAACAGCACAGTGACAGCAAGAACCACATCCGAGGCTAATGCATCCGAGGAGCTTAATTGTGGAGTTTTATGTCTTGCTGAAGTATTTTGTTTGGGTGGTTCAGCTGTATTTCAGTGTCCTCTAAAGGAGGAAATCTTTAGAAATCTTTTTCTTTGGTGACTCTATATGTTTGAATAGGTCATCGTGTATGAACAACCCTATGATTTATATACTCACGTTGTATGAAAACACTTCAACCATGTTACGTGAAGTGTAGCCTCTACAGGCAGCTCTGTCTTTGGAAAATTTAGTTTATTATTAGGGGAATGTCTGTAATAACATTTTTACACGTATCCTCGGTGATAAAACTCTCATATCTGGACAGCAAAAAAAATTACCACTGGAAAATGAGTTTCTAGTGGGTTGTGTTTTCTATGAACAGATGTTTGTGTCACACAGTTTCTCATATTATGAACATTAAGTAAAACTTTGTACCTGCAGCTGCCATTATGCGGCCTTTGAAATGAGTCTGTGGGATCATGCTTTCATTATTGACTTTATTTCCTTCTTCCTCCTACTTGCCCAGTGTAGTGAGGATGGAGGAGGTTGTTTCACAGTTTTTGGGAAAGTTATTTCACAGTTTTTTGGAAGTGTTGGATGTGTTTACCTGCCTCTGCCAGGAGCCAAGTACAAACAAAAACTGAAAACCAGTGGGACAAGTGAGGACAAGCATACGAAGAGATTTTGAATGGAGAAATGGTGTTAGATCTCTTTCTATTTTTTTTTCCACCTCATCTAGCATACCACGTGTTTTTGAGAAATATGTTTATTTGTATAATTTTGCCTCACTGAAATAATTCTGGAAAACATTTAATGTTCTCAGTATTAATGTAACATGTAATTCATTATTTAATGCTAAGTGATAAAATATTAAGTTTCCAATTTCTTGAATGCATGGAGAGCATCTACAGTTTTATGACTGACAAAGATAATTTGCAAGCTGAGATAAAAATTTTGTGAACACATGGACACTTTGATAACATTTTCTTCCCTAATTTGCACAGGTGGTATGATTTGCCAAGTATAGCAAAAAGTGCAGACTTTAAAGTTTGCAAAAATAAATAAATAAATAAATAAATTACTGAACAGTTACTTCAATCAAAACAACTGAAAATTAACAAACAGTTTCAACGAACTACTTATTTACTCTTACTTGAGTAATTTTATTTACTAATACTTTTACTTGTATTTGAGTAAACTACAGTAACAGTACTTGTACTTGAGTAGGGATTTTCAGTACTCTTTATACCTCTGGCAAAGAAGTAATATAAACTAATTAATTAATTAATATTGAAGACCCCTCTTCCTCACAACAGCAGACTGAATCTGCCCTACTGAAGTAAGCTTTGAATCTGTCAGTCCATTATGATCCAGAAAATTCCAAAAAATAGTATTTTTTCACATTATACTTTTAATTAGGTTCCACTAATGATTCAACAGTTCCTACCAAGAAAGCAATCAGTGTAATAGAATTTATGTTGGAAATGGAACTTGAAACACTGAATCTTACCTTCTGATGGGGCCTTTTGGTCTTTTGGGAAAATAAGAAATATTTAAAAAATGACAATGTTGTCTGACTGTATGAAGCTTTTAATTACATTTCACTGATAACTAAACATTTCCTACCTCTAATTATGGGGATAATCATTGTCATTACAGTGAAAACCAAAAGACTGATAACCAGCAAGATGGTGAAGGCTCTCCATCCTGGAGAAACTGATAAAATATAACGTGTATTTTATAAATATACAAAACAAAAAATATTTAGATGACAGTTGAACAATATCAGAAAGAATAGAATGAGACTTACCAGGTTTTAGCACTGTAGTAGCAGGTTTGAGTGGCAGCACTCTTCCCTCTCTCATCTCCTGATCAGATAAACCCACAGAACAGGAGATCCACTCTGACTCAGGGGGAGAGAGAAGCAGCCAAGAGCTCACACTGACCAACCCTTCAGAGTCTACATGAGAGAGAGAGGTTTAGTGCTCATTAGTGAGGAAAAAAACTTTCTATAACTGTAACACTATTTATCATATACCATTTCAGCGAGACTCATTTTACCATCTCAGAATCTTTGTTGCTTCCTTTTATACCACTAAATAAAAAAGGCTTGGAAATTGTCTTAGTTCACCTGTAATGCAACATACAACTGGTATAATAATGGCTTAGACTGTAAATGCAAATAGTATACTTTACTAGGAATAACACAGCCAGTTTACACAGTATCATCAAAATGTTGAGCGTACTGTCAGTTACTGTTGTTATGTTAATGCTCGTTCACAGTAATATTATTTTTCAAGGGAACTCAGGGTGTAACCTATTATAGATTTAGTCATGGGCAGTTGTCCTGCTACTCCACACCCTCCCTCATACAAAGCAAACAAAGCAAAGCAGTGAGAATAGAAGAACAGAAAAAATCGCTCAAATTCTTGAAGACATATTTTAAATTACAGAATAGCTATAACTATAGCTACAGTTGTTAATACAGCTTCTCAGAGTATAGCAAGTCTTCTGTGTGGCCACACACCTACCGCAACTCTATTAAACTATATCTGAAACTAGTTATAATAGTATATTTGAATGCTTGCTTTACCATGAAGAAAAAGTTTTACACACAAATGTTAGAAAAAAATAGCTTCTCTTTTTCCACATATTCATAAACATAAGTAAGAAAACTGAAGGTCTGATAGTAAAATAATTTAAAATCTTTCAGTAAAGACATTTAAAAGTTCTTTTATACTTTATGTGAAAATGCTTGACTAATTGTTTGACTAATTTTTAGTCCAGTGGTAATTTAACATGAATTTTGCCTTTTTTTTTGCATGCTTGCATGAGTAAAAGTGAGGCAAAAAACTGAATATTAGGATTTACAGTATATAGACTGTAAATCTTTTTATTAACAACTACATTACTCCACAGTTTTCTACAGTGGTTAAAATTGATAGTTTTCATTAAAGTTGAATATTAATTAGAGGAAAAACATGAAGCATTTTCTGTACAAACATTTCAATAAACATTTACATCAATCAGCCATATAAATGAAAGAAAGCACTGCGATGACTTTTCATGATGGCTTGCTAATGCAAAACTGATTAATGATGCTTTTAGGAAGCCAGATTGAGTTTTTTCTTACCTATTTGTTATATGCTCTACACATGAACACAACGTTGAACCATACAGGTCTGCGACTGGGAGCATGAAGCAACTGTTTTATGTACAAACCTGTTTTAAAGTGATCAACACTGCTTCTGAGTTCTTTTCCTCCTTTGTCTCTCCAGGTGAGGATGGGCTCTGTAGACCACCCATTTGATGCACAGGTAACATTCACCTGTTCTCCAGTTTCAGCCAATGAGAGCAGAGGAGGAGATCCAACCACTAGAGTAAAAGGTAGAGTAGATGACTAAGTTTAATGAATGAACGAACATGCGTAAAACTGTTGTAGCTAGACCAGAAAATAAACCTATTAAATGAATGTTTTGCAACAAATAAAACTAACTGTTAACTATTTAGAGCAGTCTTATCCTGATGTTTAGTTTTAATAACTGATTTCTCACCTGTAATATTCAGGACCACATTAATTGTCTCATGCCATTTGGGATTCTTGACATAACACATATATTCTCCTCTATCTGCTACTGTGAGGTTCTCCAGTTTCAGAGAGACGTTCCCTTTCTGCAGTTCCCCAATCAGGGATACTCTGTTCTTGTATTTAGGATCTCCAGTGTTCTCCTGGACCTTTAGATCTTTGTACAGCAGAATTGGGTTTTCTTTTTTGTTGGGACGATGCCAGCGTACTTCATAGCTCCTAATGTCCAACGCAGTGGAAAGTCCACATGGCAGGACAACAGAAGATCCTATTTGAGCTGAGATGAATTTATCAGGAACCAACAATGAGATTGGACCTAAAAGTGAGAGATTATTTTTATTTAACTTAAAATTGGAATCCAAAAATTAATTTTCAAATCTTAAAATTGTATCTGTTGGTGCTGCAATTGAAATACCTCCACTTGAACTACTACTCGGTAGGTCAAACATCATCAGTAGGACTAGCATAACTGTTAATGGAAAACAGTATTACTAAATTACATTATTATTTCACTGGACATTTTGTAGAAATGTCCCATTAAAAAAAAAAAAATACTGATTTTTTTTAGTTAGACAAATATAAACTTAACAAACCTCAGCATTCATAAATTAAACTGTTACTGCCAATAAGTTAAGCTTTGACTAAACTAATATCTGTTCATGATAAATGCCCAAAGGCAATGCATTGTATTTTGACACTCACCTGTTTTCATGGTCTTTTGCCTCTGATGCTCTTTTCGACAAAAGCTAAATGAAAAATGAACCCAATCTATTTAATTATTGTGTGTTTACTGCTGAATACTAACATTATTAGACATAATGCACATTTTCCATGAACAACATTACATGCATACCTTTTTAATGCAATGCATACTTTCAGGACATCTCTTGCAACATTATATTTTACTTCCCAGAATATCAGATCTAAACTTTAATCCATTTTGCTTTCACTTTGTTAATAACTCCAAAATGAATGAAAATCATAAACAGAGTAAAATATGATGAATTGTTGTGGTATCCAGCACAGCCACAGAGTAAATACACAGCCTACCTGAATATGGAGCCGGTGAGATGTAATAAAGGTGTAAAATGATCTTGAAGTGTGTCAGGATAAGCATAGATTACTTAGTCCTTCTACACCATTAAGAGCCGTTGAACATTAGAAGAGGAATGCAAGGCTAAAATTAGAGAGAGTTAGATCCGGAGCTGCTGTGGTTTTCTTGCAACTGTCGCTGCAACTGGAAGCACCAGGAGGAAGTGAATGAGGAAACTGGCACAGAGGGCTGGAATCCAGCTGAGGATGAACCGCTATGGTGACTGGCATCCTCTGCTTGCTGCACAGATGTAGATGCAGTTCTGTTGACCAGACTTGGAGCAGGCTATTTAATAATCAAGTGTCCATTTCATATAATCCTTAGCAAGGTCGTCCAAACATATTGTCTGGTCATAGATTTTACTCTACACAGTGAGGGCAAACAAGTATTTACACACTTTTGTTTTTGTTATTTAATTAATGTCCAGTGCATGTATCCAGTTCATCTTCACAAACATAATGTCTTTTGAAGATTGAAAAAAATTGAAAAAATGATGAAGATTGAAAAAATGCTAGGAAAAAAAGCATTCAGACACCACATATTCATGGTATTAATACTTGGTTGCAAAGCCTTTTTTGGCAATACTTAACGCTTTGCAGCATTATGGTTCAATTTTGGCCTATTCCTCTGAGTAAGCTGTAAACTTTATATACAAACTCAATTCCAAAAATGTTGGGACAGTAGGAAAGTAGTAGCAGTGACTGCAAATTACACTACATAGACAAAAGTATTGGGACACACCTCTTAATCATTGTTTTCAGGTATTTCAGTTAGTTCCATTGACACAGGTGTATAAAATTAAGCACTTAGCCATGCAGTCTGCCTTTACAAACATTTGTGAAAGAATGGGTCGTTCTAAAAAGCTCTTCTCGTTCTGGAGAGTTCTGTAATGTGACATCACCGTTTCAACAAGTCAGTTTGCAAAATTTCTTTTCTCCCAGATATTCCACGATCAACTGTGATTGAAAAGTGGAAGTGTTTCAGAACCAACTCAGCCACAAAGTAGCAGACCATGTGAAGTTATGGAGCGGGGTCACCAAGTGCTGAGGTCAGCATGACTGAGCCCCAGTGCACAAAGCAAGGTCCATAAAGGTATGTCTGGGTGAGTCTGGTGTGGAGGAACTTGACTGGCCCTCACAGAACCCTGACTTCACCCCCATCAAACACCTTTGGGATGAACTAGAACAGAGATTGTGAGCCAGACCCTCTCGTCCAACATCAGTGTCTGACCTCACAAATGCTCTTCTGGATGAATGGGCAAAAATTCCCACAGACACTCTACAACATCTTGTAAAAAGCTTCCCAGAAGAGTGGAAGCTGTTAAGGCTGAAAAGTGGGGACCAACTCCATATTAAGGCCTATGCATTTAGAATGGGATGTCACAAAAGCTCTTGTAGGTGTGATGTGTAGGCGTCCCAATACTTGTATCTATATAGTGAATTTTGACGTGTATTCAGTTGAAAACAGTACAAAGACAAAATATTTGATGTTTCAACTAATTAATTTTTATTATTTTTTTAATATATATATACGTATATGTATTCAAAATGTGGTACCTGCAGCAATTTCAAAAAGTTGCAAGCTGGGACAGGGACATGTCTACGACTGTTAAATCACCTTTCCTTTTAATAATGTTCAGGAATCGTTTGGGAACTGACACCAATTGTTGTGAAAGTAGAATTTAGACATAATCTAGGTTAGTGTTTCTCAACCCTGGTCATGGAGGCCCACTACCCTGAGTTTTCCCTGCTCCACAACACACCTGATCCAATTAATCAGTTTTTTAACAGCCTGTTAATAAACAGCAAGGAAAGCACTACAATGTGCAGGGCAGTCGGCCTCCAGGATCAGGGTTGAGAAACTCTGATCTTGATGGCAGCATATGTTGTTCCAAAATGCATATGTACCCCTCAGCATTAATGGTACCTTCACATATGTACAAGTTACCCACTAACACATCCCGACACAATGACAGACGGTGGCTTTTGAACTTTACACTGTTAGCAGTCTGGATGGTCCCTTTTCTCTTTGGCTCAGAGAACACATCATCAGTTATTTCCATAACTTGAATCGTGGACTCTTCACACCAGAGCACACGTTCCACTTTGCATCAGTCCATCTCGGATGAGCTTTAGCCCAGAGAAGTCGTGTTCCTGGATGTTATTGATATGTGGTTTCTGCTTTGTATAGTAGTGTCTTAACTTGCATTTGTTGATGCAGAGACAAACTGTAGTTTACTGATAATGGTATGCCGAAGTACTCCAGAGCCCATGCGGTTATAGTCATCACAGAGGCATATCAGTATTTATTATAGTGCCATCTGAGGAAACGAAGGTCATAGGCATTCAATACTGGTTATGGCCTTGCCTTTTACACACTTAGATTTCTTTGGATTCTTGGAATCTTTTAATAATGTTATGGATTGTAACTGGTAAAATTCCTAAATTGCTTGCAGTCGTATGTTGAGAAACATAGTTCTTAAACTATTCGCACATCATGTTTTTCGCAAAGTGGTGACTTTCATGAATGCTATTATTGGGTATAGAAGGAGCATCACCTGTTACCTTTTCTATCACTTATCTATCACTTATTTCTCTACTATTTAGAAGCAGAGACTGACATGCGAGCAGTCAGTGATCAGATCAGAACAGAGCTAAACTAAGGTGACAAGAAAATGGAAAATGCTGCCAGACTGGTTTAACTGTAAACTGCAGCATGTTTAATGATTCTTTATTTGATATGAACAAATACGCAGCAGTTATCACTTCTTTAGAAACTTCTTCAGAAATTACCTTTGATTGGAGAATTGTTTATTATTGTGTATTACTTCTAACTTGAGAATATATATGTTTATTATATTTTATGCTGTCTGCTTTTTGTTAAGGCAATAAGCCATCTAAGGCCATGCGTTACAGCGATTTTACCATGGGCAGGGGGATTTTAGGAACTGCCTCTTACCCATGATGATTTTTGCGTTTGTTTTTGCTGATTAATTTTAATGGCAAAACGAGATATATACAGGTTGTTGAAGCCATAAAAATATTCATTCAGAAGGTTATGAATGTACTTTATTGTTTAAATGTTTCTAGTCAAATACTAAACATTTTATACATGTACTGCTTTAAAACATCAGTGTTTGTTTGCGCTTATGATACCATCTTGTAGCTAAGACACTAATGCTTATGGCACAGTATATAATGTAATAAGACAAAATGCACTGGAATATAATTAACAAATATACACATATATTCTGGATTTGCTATTCATGTGTACAATGTATACAATAATACAACCCCATTTCCAAAACAGTTGGGATGCTGTGAAAAATGGAAATAAAAACTAAATGCAATGATGTGCAAATCATTTAAACTCTCAATTTAATTGAAAAACACAACAGATCAAATGTTGAAACTGAGCAATGTTATTATTTTTTGAAAATGCCCATTTTGAACTTGATGCCAACAACACGTTCCAAATATGACTAAGGAGACCCTGAACTGTTGAGCAGCTGAAATCCTATATGAAACAAAAATGGGAAAACATTTCACTTTCAAAACTACAGCAGTGTCTCCTCAGTTCCCAAACACTTACAGTGTTATTAAAAGAAGAGGTGATGAAACACAGTGGTAAACAGGCCCCCGTCCCAACTTTTGTGTTGTTAGCATCAAATTCAAAATGAGCATATATTTTTCAAAAAACAAAAATTTCTTAGTTTCAGCAATTGATATGTTGTCTTTGTAGTATTTTCCTTTAAAAATATAGCTTGACATGATTTGCACATCATTGCATTCTATTTTTATTTACATTCTGCACAGCGTCCCAACTTTTTTGGAAATGGGGTTGTGATGATAATAACAATAACATTTTATTTATAGAGCACTTTTTATACCAGTGTCAGCTCAAAGTGCTTTACAGTCAGGTTATAATGTTTTACAGTAATAGACAAGACAAAGAGAGTTCAAGTTAAAAAGAAAAACATAGAATTTTAATTGAACTGAGTTAAAGAGATACGTTTTCAAATGAGTTCCACAGTTGAGAAGCATAATAACTAAATGAGTCTCTCTATGTTTTCTGTATTTTATGGAAGGTGTTTGCATAAGGTCAGTATCTGCAGATCTAAGATCACGTGCTGGGACATAAACAGAAAGACACTCTGTGTAACTCTATGTGTGATGTAAAAACTAGTTGCAGAACTTTAAAATCTAGCCTGAACGACACAGGTTGTCAGTGCAGTTCTTTCAAAGCGGAAGTGATCTGTTCTGTTTTTGTTAGGATCTTTACTGCTGCATTTGTGTAAGTTGTAGAGTACATACTGTTTTCTTAGGAAGCCCAGTACGAAGAGCATTACAGTAACCAGTTCTGCTTGTAACAGATGCATTGAAACGTTTCTCTACGTCGCTCTGAGAAAACAACCTTGAAGAACCCAGTAGCCGTTCTGTGGAACTTTTCTTTTTTCTGTTGTTTCATTGGTTTCTCCAACATGCCAAGATGTTAGATATGTATAATTCATTCTTTGAAGTATGTGGTTCTGTCAGTGCTGTTATCTCCAACTAATATCTACCCAAGACAACTCTTTCTTGCCATAGAGCATGAATAAATCCTGTCTAATAACAGACATCTTTTTTACATGTTACTCTTCCCAGTTTCTTTTTTTAACTTTCAGAAAAGAAGTGCTTGATGCATCTGGCACAATACATCAAATTTACATCAACTCATCATAAGAGATTGGTGACACACAAAACACAAGCACACATTGAGGTCCAAAAAGAGTCGAGACCACAGTGAAAATCTAGGATTATTTTGATTTAATCCTGCAAATCAAATCAATCAATGAACCTTTATTTAAACTCGAGTACATTGTGGGAGACCCTCTTTTACAATGCAGCCAAGCCAACACAGAAATCAATAATTTATAAACAATAGTTTCTAAACTTGATTTAAACAATAGTTTTTAGAATTTTGAAAAATTAAGATTCTGCACCATTTCTAGGACACTGTTCAATTTTGAGACCTTTGTGCAATAAGAACCTCTTTTTCTTGTTTTAATCCTTCTATTGAAACTCGTGTAGTTTTCACAACTAATGGTCTTAAACGCTGGAGTTAACGTATAACTGCTAATTCACCAGATTTTAAGTGCAGACCGCTGGTCACACAGCGATGCAGACAATCTCGCCTAGCTCATAGCTAACGAAAAGGCAAAGAAAAAGATTTAAGATGAACATCAATAATTTGGAGATGAATTGACTTGGAACGGGAGGAACGGGACAGTTTGAACATGAAGCTGGTGAATGAGAAGTGACTTCAGCCTCGCAAAAAGTCGAAGGCTGAGAGACATTTTACAAGAAACTTTACTTTCGTGGAAAGGTTTCCTGACTGAGGTACGGGAAAAGCAGGTTTAGCTGAGCTAAAGTTTAAAGCAGAGCAAAGTAAGTCTGCATTTGCGTTTATATTATATTTTAGGCCTGAACAAGTACATCAGCACATTATGAGACTTATTTACAGCCAAGATGGTAAAACAGATATAACATGGTAGTGGCTCCAAAGGTGGTTTCATTTTTGTTGAAAGGACAGAATGGCTCTTCTTAACATTTCGGTTGCTGACACTGAGCTAAGCCTACTAGTGAGGGGTGATCAGCACGTGACTGCTCGAACTGTCTGCGGCTCAGTCAGGATTGCAAGGTTGCCACAATCCCAGTTAACAATCGTATTTTATGGTTCAAATTTTGCGCGGATTGTTTGAAGCCTGTAGAGAAATTGTAGCGAAAACTAACGCTATAGCTACACAAAAATTTGTAGGCACTACAGCTATTAGCTACATTTCATAAAACTGTAGCGGCTACAGCTATTAGCGACAAAAAATTGTAGTTAGCTACAAAACGTAGCGTGCTACTTAGCTACTTCCCCATCCCTGTTAATCGGTAACTGATTCGAAGCACTCAGCTCTCCGCCTGCTTCCATGAGTCAGGACAGTGTTATAATCAGACATCTGAAAGTAGCTGTCTCTAGAGGTAATGCTGCTATCGCTTGTTTTGCAGGTGCCTGGGTCTCCAAGCGATTTCCAGCGGCTCTGAGGAAACACAAGGATGTTGGCACTGTGGTCATTCACACTCAGGGTGAACAACATCTCATCCTGTCATAGCGAAGTCCTCAAGGAGTGTTTCGGATTACTTCTAGACACCGTTAAGAAGTGAAGTGAGGCCAGGATCGTCATCTCAGGACCTCCCACCTACTGAAGAGGAAGAGAGGGGTTTAGCAGGCTCTAGACCCTTCACTGTTGGCTCCAAGGCTGGTGCGAGAACAACAGCGTAACCGGAATGCTTTCTGGGAGCGACCAGCCTTCTACCGCAGGGATGGACTACATGCCAACCACAGTGGATCTATCATCCTGTCTGAGAATGTAGAGAAAGTACTACACCAGGCCTGTCTGGACTTAACGTTGATAAACAATGAACAGGTAAAGTAGTATCAACAGCATGCAAGTACTTTTTATGATATAGACAATGCCTCCTCAGTTTCTACCATTCCCCTCTTTCTCTGCTGTAGTAAAACTAAAGCTTCTCCTAACTGTGAACGAAGAATTTGTTCCAATAACGTCATTAGGCTTGAAACATACTTCACGCAAGAACGCAGACGCTTTGAGCTACGCAGACAGGGTTTCACGTGTAGTTCTGTTCAACAATGTGTGACGACGCATTTCATAACGCGACGCAAGCGCGAGCTGCATTCTGAGCGTTACACAAGGGGCCCCATAACGACAGCCAAACCCCTTTCTCAACTGCCATAGCAGATGAGCAGTTGAGTCTCACGCAAAGATGGCATAAAAATATGATTAATTATTGCGTTTCCAATCCAAGAGAAGAGGTAAAGCAGCTCACTCTCCTCTACTGTCCATGTTTAGCTGCCGAGGCTGTTGGGATAATGGAAGATCCCTTTCTGATTTGTACTCTATCGCCCGAATTAAACTTTGCTTTACTCAATGAAAGGGCACTAAATAACAAAACACTTGACAATAAATATTGTTGAAATATTACTGAATTGTACTTTGATTTGACATTCAGTTGTCGACTAAATAAGATGTTGGTATACCTACTAGCCTACTCCAGTAAACAGTATATGGCACTGAATCATAATGAAAGAGGAAATGTTCTTTAACTGGACCTTATTGAATTTTAATACCCCTGGTCTAGAGACAACTAAGGAAGCAATACACAAATAACCAGCTCAATCAGAAGCTACATGCACAAGGCACGTCAACCCAACACTGAACACCAGGCAGTGTGAGCGCTCCTCTTGTGTAGGCTACTCACAGGTGAGTCAGGTTACCCTGATTGCTCTGCCTCCCTCTAATGTCTTTTTCTATTATTAGTACTTTTGTTTTTTTCTGTTTTACTGTCTTCATTTTTATCAAATTTTTGTAATTCTGCTTAATAATTTTAGTTGCTCATTTTTTAAAGTACCTTACACTTATTTTGTCCTTAATCCCGTTTTAAGTATATACTTTTTGATTTCTTTGTTACATTTTTATTATTACAAAATTATATGTTCCCTTTCCAACCCTTGTTTTTGTATAAGACTTGGCTACATTGCAAATGATGGTCATCCTCAGTGTACCCCGAGTTTAAAGGTTGACTGATAGATTGTGGATGCTAAGTGTAACACATATATAAATACTGCACAGTGTGAGCTGAAAGATTTAACTGTATACTATATACAGAGGTCTGAAGCTCACCATTACACTCCACACAAAGCACACACCTTGACCACGCCCACCACCTCTCTGTACTCCTTCCTGTTTATGAGCAGAGACTGAATTACAGACCGCCGATTAGACAGATTAGAGTGGCACAGTGCTGGAAATGATGCAGGACTGTTCTGTCTGTGTGGACTGGAGCATGTTGAAATTCTCCATCTGATCTGAAGGAATGTGCACGTTTTCACAGCCTTTATCAGGACATGCGTACTCAACTTGTACCCTTTAAAACAGTTCACATTTGAAACCATGGATTAAAAAAGAAATCTGCTCTACCATCTTAACCCGAAAGTGTAGTCGATCAGCCAAGACATCGTCATAGGAGTGAATAGAGAGTTTCTATTTTGAAGTGGAAGTGAAGGATGAGTGGGGCGACTAAAGAGAAACCCAGTGGTGTATTACATCTGGAAATGGCCCTTTTCATTGCTAGGGTTACTAGAAGTACAGGATACACTGCTTCCGCTAAACAATAACAACAACAACAGTAATAAAAACAATGATGGACAAGTTCAAGAATAAGAACTTGTACAGCTTAGTCAACTGCTCAAGCTTGAATCAAAAACAAAGTTACTTAAGTTTCGATGGCTTCTCAGGTGACGATGAGCAACAGAAAATGAGTTTGTGCAATTAGGAGGGACACAGGATAAAAAAGGACCTTTGTGTCAGCATTTCACCACTGCAGATAAATGTTACTGGTTGATGGCAGTTTGAGCTTTAAGTTGGTGCTGCAGCTGCTTTTAGTGGAAGTTTTCATATTCCACATAGCATTTATTATTTGGATGGTAGGTCATTCTCAGCACTGTAGTGACGCTGACGTGGTGGTGGTGTGTTAGTGTGTGTTGTGCTGGTCTGAGTGGATCAGACACAGCAGTGCTGCTTGAGTTTTTAAACACTGTCCACTCTATTAGACGCTCCTACCTTGTCAGTCCACCTTGTAGATGTAAAGTCAGAGACGATAGCTCATCTGCTGCTGCACAGTTTGTGTTGGTCATCCTCTAGTCATTCATCAGTGGTCACAGGATGCTGCCCAGAGGACATTGTTGGCTGGATGTTTTTGGTTGGTGGACTATTCTCAGTCCAGCAGTGACACTGAGGTGTTTAAAAACTCCAGCAGCACTGCTGTGTCTGATCCACTCAGACCAGCGCAACACACACTAACACACCAGCACCACGTCAGCGTCACTGCAGTGCTGAGAGTGATCTACCACCCAAATAATTCCTGCTCTGTGATTGGTTCTGTGAATAAACATTAATAATTAGTTTTCATAAACCTACCAGGAACCAACAGAATCCTCAGCCCCAGGGCCGTACTGTACCCCTCCAAGCTGGTGTGGACTCTTGAACTCGGTTAAGGTTTCTTTTTCCATCTGCTGTGCTGCTAAATAAGAACTATGAAGTACTGAAGAAAACTACACAAAAAGTCTAAAAACTGCTAACAGCCTAATACTTCCACACACACGCACACATACTCTGTTTCATTTACAGAACAGTTGCTAGGTGGAGCTAGCACAGCACCGTAAATAAGATGCTGCAACTATTAGAACCTGTTGTGTGGTGAGCAGAGCTGGCAGCATGCTAGCTAAGCTAATATTAGCTACTCTCTCTTGGTTAGCAGCACTGTTTAAGAAATTGGTGTTCGATTTTAGCTTTGACGTTTATTAAATGGTGGATTTAAAAGAGGCTCTTATTTCTCTTTTTTTTGTCAGGGAGGTCATTTATATACCAAAATATCTGACTAAAATTACAGTAAATAACAGGCTACTACACAATAAAACTGCTGGGTTTCATTTACCTGCATGTTGGGCGGAGCCTGTAATTGTTATGTGTTGCTGGGCAGATTTTTTGTAGCTGCTCTGTTACTGGCTAAACGAATAACAACAGTAACTCAGCCTATGGTTAAGTAAAATTTCATTAATATATTTAACTGTTTTGTTTTCAACAAAAAACTATATTGTCTGTATTTTTTGGTAGTGATGTGTTAAAATAAACTGCGTCTGATGCTGTTTTTGACAGGATTGGCTAATGTTAATGTGCTTGCTGACTTACATAGCCAGTAATGTTTGCTTTCTACTAGTGGATTTAGCTTATTATATTTGGTACAATTTAGTTTTATAGTTTGGTGCATTTTATAGACCCTTTTTTAATGAACAACAGAAATGCACGGAGTTGTTATAAAGTACACACACTGCTCACATAAACTTTATTATTCACTTAATCAGTAATATTATTATTATTATTATTATTATCATTATCATCATTTTATTAGTTAGAACAAATAACTGAGCATTAAAAGTCAAAACAGGGAATATCAGAATATCGAAAGAAGGATTTTAAAATAAATCAAAACCACATTTGGAATCCAGTAAAAATAATTATAATAAATTAAAGCTTTATTACTTTGAAAACACAATAAAGATGTTCACGTCCTTTAAATTACTATAAAAAGGTAACCCAAAGACACAAAAACACCCACAGTTGAAGAATCACTCATTAACATAAGACAACTATTACACTTTCTGTAGCAACAGTGATTTAAATACATATTCATTTATATTTATACTTACAATTAGCATGCAGTAGCCAATGCATTGCAATGAATATTTCATCTAAGTTTATAATATTTGAATATGTTAAGTTTTAAATCTAATCAGATTGTCTCTGATCTGGTGAGATTAATAGTGTAGCACATGGAGCAAAGCTTCCCAGTAGAGTTTTGTTGGTTTCTGTTCATTAGCCCTTTTTTCCCCATTAATAGTTCTTTTCACATAAGGTTTCTGCATCAGATTTGTTTTTGTGTTCATGATCCATTTTTGACCGCAAAGAGGTGATCAGGTGGTGGCTGCTAACAAAATATTGTTTGTAAATATGATGTTACCCACATCTGCGGCCAGCTGCAGCAAGTCTAAGATGTTCTTGCCTGCTAATTCAGTTGTGGCTAAGACCGGTTTACAGAGAAGACTTACTTTTGTTGTGCCAAACGAAGTTACGCCAGTTTCAGCTGTGCACATTCACTTGAAAACTAATATATGCTCACTATGCATCTTGAGTAACTAAGCAAAACTGCTTCAGCTTCCCTACGACTAGCAACTTGCTAATTGACGGTACCAAAATAAAAAAAATGTTACCAAAAAATAAAAAGTTCACCAAGAGTGAAATCTGCATATTTACTATATATAATATCTGGTTAAAGTCACATGGATGGACAAACATCTTATCAGCTTTCCTTTAAAAAAAAAAATGTTAGTACGGAAGGGTTCAGGAGAACAACACAAAGTAGAAAAGCTTTTCTCAAACCTCTCTGGGCCGTGACCTTACAAGGAGGTATTTTGGGGTTTGTGACCCCCATCCTCTGCCCTCCCACTGAAACAACACAGCTCTCCACATTTCTGTGTGAGGGATGTTGATTTTAGCTGTGGAAGAACGTCTCTGCTGTCTGCTTCTGTTATAATCACTTGCCTCATTGCTACCTCTGCTTCTACTTGTAGTATGTTCAAGGTGAGGACTTCATCACACAAGACAGCTACCAAACGCTTTAGAAAATGAGATAAGGATATTTCTGAACCTAAATAAATAAAACTGTTCACTATGGTTTTAAAATGTATAGAATTTTTTGCAGACAGTTCCCTGCAAAAGTCGTGAAAGAGGCGACATGTCTGCATTTTTTGTACAAGGAACTGAGAGAGGGGTGAGTAAACGTAGCTGTAGTGATGGGCAGGAAAACGAGATCCAAGTGTTAGTACTCTGGTGAGGTGGAATGCCGGGCTCACACTGCTGATGGAGTGTTTGAGGCTGTGGGAAAAGGTTGGCTGGCGGGCTCATTAGGACACGTTACAGGATTCCTGATGACTGTACTAGGTTTAAAAACGTTTTTCAGCATTTGTTGTTTTGCTGTTTGTTTGGCTGTCTTTGCTGTCTGATCCACTCTGTTCTGTACATATATAATCTACATAAAGTTAAGCACATTTCACACATTATTGTTGACATATCGTAATTGTATGTTGCTTTTTGTCTCCAGGACTTAAAACTGGAATCAGAGGTGTTGAATGTACATCATAGAAAGTGTAGAGATGTGTCTGTTTATCACAGTCGTAAAAAGACAGTTTGTGTTTCTCACAATCTAAAAACACTCCCAGCTTTGAGAACCGATCTCTCACTAGAACAGGAGTCTGAGAGGGATCATTAACATAGTAACCTTTCTCTCTCTCATAGTGAAGAACCCAGTAGCCGTTCTGTGGAGTTAAAGGAACTTTTCTCTTCTTCTCTGCTGTTTCACTGGTCACTCCGACATACCAGGATGTTGGACATTTATATGTCTTGTGTGTTTCTGTCAGTGCTGTTATCTCCCAGTAGTACTGCCCTGAACTGATTCGCTCTTCACACAGAACACGAATAAAGGCTGTCTTATCATGGACATCTGATTTACATGTTACTCTTGACTGACTCTTTCCAACTTCCAGAAATTTTGTACTTGATGCATCTGGTCTGACAGCAACTGAAAAAAACAATGCATCAAATCATTATCTTAATATAAGTTGGTGTGACACAAAAAAGAGCAAAGAAGACAATGATATTTCAATAGCCAGCTACTTTGTTAACTTTAGCTTTGCGCTTTTTGTTTTCTTCATCTGTTCTTTCTATTGCAGTGATGATTTGAATACAGTTATACGACTGTAGTTACATACTGTATTGTAAATTATCAGATATATTGATGGTTAAGAGTGTCCCATTAATAGTA
This sequence comes from Colossoma macropomum, assembly GCF_904425465.1. Classification (NCBI taxonomy): domain Eukaryota; kingdom Metazoa; phylum Chordata; class Actinopteri; order Characiformes; family Serrasalmidae; genus Colossoma; species Colossoma macropomum. Next base: position 27,240 of record NW_023494904.1, read on the forward strand.
CATTGTAATATTCTACACAGTTGTTATTTATATTATGACATGGGATCAATAACGTCTCCCTTCTTTCCTTTTTTCTTACATACATAGGTCTGTGAGTTACAGTAAGTGCTTTACCTTTGCATGCAAGCATCTTTTTCCAGTCTGTAAAAGAAAAAAAGTTCACATGTTGAAGGAGCAGACTTTTTTTTAAATGACATAAATGTGTTTTACCAAATGGAAAAAATCAAATTGCTTAAAAATATACCAGGAGTTTCTTCTTCTGTATTCGTTCCTTTGTCTTTTTTTTCTGGAACTGTTCAGAGAAAATAATGATTAAGTATTCTCAAAGGACATTTGAGATTCAAAACTCAAATCTACACTGTAACATAAGTTACTTTATTTTCAAGTTTCACTGCTGCCTTCAAATTTCAAGTGTGATCTCTATTATTTCAACACATTTTTTAGGTAGAATAATTTAAATAGTTTTGCATTGTTCACCATTTCAGTCTATTTAAGGCTTAAGAAATGTAACAGTGGAGAACTCTGTTTAAAGCACGTTAAACTCAATATTGTAACATCCAGTCTTGCCCAGTCCTTGTTTTTCTTGGTTTCAACCTTTGTTTCCTTGTTCCATGTGCTTTTGTTACTGTTTTGGTCTTTGTCTCCTCCCTGGCTTGCCCTCTTGTTACCTGTCTCACCAGCCGATTGTTGTCTATAGCCCTGCCCTCTTATTAGTCCCAGGTGTTTTTAGTTTGTTCCTTGTGTATTTATAATGCTGCTTGTGTTTGTTTGGTGCTGGTAATCTCGTTTGTTTTCCGGTTTCCTCCTGTCCCTCTGTCTTTGGTTTTCTGTATTTTGTTCAGTAGTGTTCTTTCTTTTGTCACCTTTGTATCAGAGATTGTTAATAAAATCCAGGACTTGCACTTGCATCCTGTCTCTCCCAGCGTTACAAATGTAGTGGACTGTGCTTCATTTTTCACCATATTAAATTATATCTGCTGATCATAATGATTATAAGAATATTAATATTCACAAAAGTTTGTTAGTTTGGCTATATTTTTATCTATGAAACAGCTGTTTTGTAGCCTTATAATGTGTACATTCAAATAATATTAACATATTTTAATTAGCCTTTGGACATAATGGTCAAGAAAAATGGACAAACTGTCTGCTCTAACACAGACACAATGGGAATACCGGGAATGCAGCATTTTGTGCTTGATGGTGTGATGGCTGAGTCCGTGCGTACCTGACTCTCATCTGAATGGCTTTACTACTGTGAGGGTGGACAGAGACCACAAACAAACTGGTAAGAAAAAAGTGAGGAGGGCTGGCTGTGTTCGTGAATAACAGATGGTGTAATCCTGGTCACGTCACGGTTTAAGATGTAGAATCTTTTAAGCCACACATTGAACTGTGAGTTTTAGTACTATCTGCCACGTGTGATGTCATCCACTCGACCATTGCGAGGATGCAAAACCAGAGCACTAGTGCATTCATTGCAGTGTCTGGAGACCTCAACCACATTTCCCTCTCATTATGTCTGCCCACTTTCAGCCAGTGCAGCCCTATTCCAACAGAGGGTAAGCATGAACGGGCAACTGGGTTAAACCAGTTCTTTGTGCAGTTTGACAATGGCTCCACTCCTGTTCCACTGTATCTGTCTCCTACATAGATTTACACACCTACACAACTAGTGCATTCAGCATCATACAGCCTGTGCTGTTAGGGAAGAAACTTCAGCTGATGCAGGTGGATGAATCTACCATCTCATGGATAATGGACCATCTTACTGGACGACCTCAGTATGTGCGACTCAGATAAGTCTGTGTGCAGTATTGGGACACCCCACGGGACTGTACTAGCCCCATTCCTGTTCGACCTGTATACCTCTAACTTCATGTCCAACACAGTCATGCCATCTGCAGAAATTCTCAGATGACACGGCCAATTTGGGGTGCATGAGGAATGGACAGGAGGAGGAATACAGGAAGCCAGTAAAGGACTTTGTTGACTAGTGTAAGCTGAACCAGCTGCAGCTAAACATCAGTAAGACCAAGAAGATGGTGCTGGACTTTAGGAAGACCGAACCTTCCTTGTCACCAATCACTATTGATGGAGTTGATGGGAAGGTGGTTGGGAATTACAAGCATCTGGGTGTGCACTTGGACAACAAACAAGTTAAGCAGAACAAAGGACTCTCAACAAGCTGTTAGCCATCTTGGACAACACCTCACACCCCTGCATGCTACACTGGAAAAACACAAGCAAAAAAAGAAAAACAGAGAAGCACATTCAGTGGCCGACTGTTACAGCTGCACTGTGTTAAAGATCTTTCTTACCCACTGATATACAGCTCTACAACGAGTCTCCTTTCTGCAGAGATGGTACTGATCTCCTGCCGTCTGAACTGTGCTGAACCTCATCACTTTATCACCTCCTGTTAATACACACTGTGCAATATATCATAACCTGCTACTGTAATGACATTCTGCACGCTTTACACTGTAATACTGCTGCAACTCCTAGTTATGTCTATACTCTCATACCACTTAGTGCTTGCTCTCATGTAAATACAACAAACCTGTCTTATATGCTATGTAAATATACTTTTATTACTACTCTCTCATACTTTAACTTATATCTATTTTTTGTCTTTTTAATATGTCTGCCTAACTTATGTTTATTTTTATTTATGTTTTTCTATTTTCTGTATAACATACTGTATGTACATTTATGTATCTTGCTACTGAAACACTGCAATTTCCCTTCGGGATCATTTTAATCTCACATTTAATCTCGGTGGCAGAGCTATAGAAGTGGGGCACTGAGCTCTCCCTCTTGGCTCAGGAGCTTTAAAAAGAGAAGAGGGACAGCCAGCAGAAAAGACTGAGGAGCTGAAAAGTTAAACTTTCATAAAAGTCTAGTAACCATAGAGAGGCTGCCAGTTTTGATTTAGTTTCAGTTTTGTTTGGGTTTTGTGTAAGTAGAAATAAAAAAAATGGCTGCTGCAGATGTTTCTCCTGCTTCCAGTGTCCTTTCTAATCCTGGGGTTGCCCAGGCTTGTACAATGATACAGAACAGCTGTCGAAAATTAAGTTTAAATTCTGCTTTAACAAATTTATTGACCAAGCAGTGCTTTCAACAGCTTCCCTATACTCTCTACACTGCATTGTTCTGACGCTGTGCAGTGTGTTAGTTCTCACATGTTTAATCCTAAAACTCAAAATATATTTTGACCAAACAGGTGAAGTATAAACACACTTTTGTCTGCACTAAACTGGTGTCTGGTGTTTTATTTACCTCACATCCATTTTCTAACAAGTAGGGTCTTCCTGGTCTTAGTGCTAAATTTTGTCAATAGCCTGAGCATGTGACTCCAGCCAGATCAAAAACTGTTTTAAGGTAATAAAAGTAGAGAGGAAGAATAAACTAAGGTGAAAACTAAAGCTGTGAATGCAGGGTAAGATCTGTTATGAGCATGAAGGGAACCCAAAAGTGAAATTTGATCTGACCCAAAAGCAACACATATTTAAGAAATCCTGTCAAAACTCAACATGAGCTGTCCAGTCCCACTGGATTTGGACAAATATTTCCTGGTCTACTCTCCACCACCATCATCAAAACACAGAGGAAATATCCTCTGGAACAACAGTGGTCCATCCCTCCAGTACAGTTCCAGAGAGCTGCAGAATGTGTGTTAAGGTTCACTGAAGCTGACTTGGTGGCTCATGGGAGCCCATCACCTTACCAAGACATCTTCTATCTTTGTCACTTATCTGTTCATATATTGGATATTGCAATTTGCAGAATGTAGGATATCAGCACAGATTTAAATATATATGAACTAGTAGGAGAACAAAAACACCAAGTATAAATAAAATACATTTAGAATTTTCTTCATCTGATTCTAGTTTTAAGCATTTTAAGCACAGTTGTACAGATCTCTACATAATAACTACATGCTGGTGAATTTGATGGTGTTACCTGCTTTTTGAAGGGTTCCAGCAAAATGAGGGCTTGATGGAGGGTTAGAGTCTGTAAAATAAACGGGACTGTTTAAAGCTAGCCCTAAAGGTTTTATATTTACTTCTTGTTAGGTTGTTAAATAGAAAAGATTTACAGCTGAATGATTAAATAACTGGACATAAAAATAGACTGATAAAATATTATTCGAATAGGTGAGTCAGACTTTTTTTTTATACTGTATGATAATGGCATGGTTATAGGTAGACATTTTAACTAAAGCATTTTATGTGAGCTACATTTTTGGTAAAACATAGATCAGAAGCGGATTAAACTTAATTTAAAAAACCAACAAGTTGTAGATACAGCTACAGCTTTAACTTTACATTTAAACCATGCAGTTTTATAATAAAAAGGAGATTTATTTCTTCTGCATTTGTTTCTGTGTTAGCTATTTCTGTAGCTGTTTAAAGAAAAACAGATTTAACATTTTCATTCACACAATTATATACAGTTCCCTCTGGAATTAGTGGCACTTTTGGTAGATATGAGTAAACAAAGCTGTTGTTCAGGGCTTGACCTTGAACTTGAAAATATGAGGAGAATCTAGCCTTTCATTGGGGCAGAATTACTTGAAGAAAAATCTAAAAAAAAAAACATTTCTTATATACGTTTATTATTATAGTTATTGGCAGTTCTGATATTTTGAATAAAACATGGAAGATCACAGAATACACAAACTATAGGAGAAACAAAAGGTCCACTACCAAACTCCACTGTAAGGAAAATGAGTAAAGACTTTCAAATAACTGAAGCTGTGATGAACCTGCCTAAATGAAGATACAAGTGTATTTTGGAAGGAGGATGATCTGAGAGCCAAAACTTCCTAAAATTTGCAGTTGAGATATTGCAGCTCTCCAAATTGGCCTATCGTTTCTCAAGAGAACAGGAAAAACTGACATGGCGGATCCACAATGCTCATAAAAGAGGAAATAGCCTTAGTAACACGTACTTTTAATCCCATCTAAATCAGACTAAAGTCCTGCAGAAAAGACCCTATCCTTTGTATCAGTAGCTCCCAAACTGTGTTACTTGTACCCCCTGGGGTATGTCAAATGACGCTGGGGGTACATAAAAAAATTCTGACATTGACCTTCATTTCATTTTTTATTTAATCAGCCGCCCACACAATTACAGAGTGACTGCCCCGATACAAGAGACACAAACAGCTTCCAGCACAGAGCAAACTTGTGCTCTAAAAGTTCAGAATTTTACTTTTATTATAAAAATCTTGTATTAGAGAAGAAAAGGTTTCCCTTCTGAGCACCGCATGTTCAGGAGAAACCAACAACACTCTTCCTCTAGTAAAACAGTCTTTTACTAACTGCTGTTAAGGCCTGTATGATCAATGTTAGTCATGTTTATAGTGCTGTTAAACTTGCTGATTATTTTACTGTTATACATGTGATCTGCGGCTTGGGTTAGTGAAACTTTAGTTACTCGCTGTTCAACTGACAGCCACAGACATGCGTGTCCTCATACTGATGCTGCAGCTTTAATGCTTACAAATGAAAAAAAAAAAAAAAACAGGAAGCTCTGACACTTGTTCACCAAGGTACAAACAATGTAAATACACTCTCAAAGGTACAGTACTGGTCTTCAGACTCAATTGTGTACGTTAAAAGAGTTTTAAAGGTACAATACGTTCACTTTTCCAGGGGAAAGCGACATATTTGTAACTTTCTATAACCTAGTGTTTCAAAATGAAAAAGAAGGTAAAAAACCCTGAATTCAAGATAGAGAATATGAAATCACACACACACACACACACATACACTCTAATTTTCTAAGACGCTTATCCCTCTGGGTCACAGGGTGCTGAAGCCTATCCCAGCAGTCATTGGGCGGAAGGAAGTAAACACCCTGTACAGGTAACCAGTCCATCACAGGGCAGTGAAAAAATATGGAATTAATGTAACTTTAAAAAATATATAATAATTGCAACTGAACAATAAATATGACAAAGTCCTGAAGACGGACCCTTGGGACCCTAGGGACAGTTTACTATCTTTTTTTCTGTCAGTGTTGATCTAGTGTGTTGTTTCATCAAATCATAAACAAGCGAACTGGATTGATTTTGTAAGTGTACATGTCTTGCATATGTGTAACGGAAGTATACATGTGTATGTGTGTATAAGGAGCGTGGGGTGATACGCAGCAGGAAGTTTATAGTCTGAGGGGGTACGGGACTGCAAAAATTTGAAACACAAAGCTCTAAACGAAATGTGGTGGCGCATCCTAGATGTTACAGAGATGTTTTAATTCCTAAGACCCTGGAAATCTTGTAATGGACTCCATCAAATAGTTGGAGGTTTTGCTCTGATGGGATCAAAATACAAACAAAAATTGAAAACCAGTGGGAGAAGTGAAGACCAAGAACAAAGACCAAAGATCAAGGAGATTTTGAACTGAGAAATGGGGTCCGATCCCTTTCTATGTGTTTTCCTAAATCGTCTAATATCAAGCATGCCTGAAGTGTTTTTAAGAAAAATGTTTGTTATAATGGTATTTTCTTTTACGTTTTTATAATTTTGTATCATCAAAAGTTCTATTAATTAAATTTTCTTTCTCCTCATACTTTCCAATGGTGACAGTATTTCTGAAGACCACTTTACATTCAGATTTTCCCTTTAAACATCATTCATTATTTAATTTTGAATACAATTTTACTCAGTTTACTGTATTTTGTAGTATTGTGTGACTGAAAGATAGCTTGCAGGCTGAGATATAAATTTAATAAACACGGACAATTTAATAATATATTGTTATAAAGTCTGTAATTTGCAAATTTGCTGAGATTTAATAGCAAACCGTATAGACCATACTGAATGGTGGACTTTCAAAAGTGCACAAAAGTCAAATAAAGGAATACAAATAAAGGAAACGTGAAATGCAGTAAAATTATGGTGCTACTCACCAACAAGAGGCTTCTGCTCTTCTAAATGACCTGAAAGAGAAAGAAAGCATCAACACCAGTTTTTCAGTAATTGTATTATGTATTACAGCAAAGAAGTAATCTAAAATAATTAATAATGAAGATCCACTTCCTCAGAATATCAGACTGAACCTTACCTACTAAAGTGACCTCTGGATTTTCCGATCCATTTTGGCCTATATTCCAGAAAATGACAAAAATGTGAGAATTCCAACTACATTTTTCTGGTAACATTTCAATAGAATGTAATAAATGTTGGAGATGCAAGTTGTTCACAATGTATCTCACATTCTGGTATCGACCTTTGGTCTTTTGGGAAAATGAGGCCTATATTCCATAAATACTGCAAAGGTTACAATGTATTCTGACTGTACGAAGCTTTTTGATTAGCTTTCACTGATAACTAAACACATCCTACCTCTAATCTTGGGGATGATGAGCAATGCCATTACAGTGAAGACCAACAGACTGACAACCAGAGAGATGATGAAGGCTTTCCATCCTGGAGAAACTCCTGATCAAATATAATTTGTTTTCTTAGTATATCTGACAAATATAAAAAACAGATGACCACTGGACTGCGTCTTGTATATTCTTAATGCACTTACCAGGTTCTGACACTACAGTAGCACGTTTGAGTGGCAGCACTCTTCCCTCCTTCATCTCCTGACCAGATAAACCCACAGAACAGGAGATCCACTCTGACTCAGAGGGAGAGAAAAGCAGCCAAGAGCTCACACTCACCAACCCTTCAGAGTCTTAATGAGAGAGAGAGTGTGCGAGAGAGAGAGAGAAAGGTTTAGTGCTCACTAGTGAGGGAGAAGTTTCTTATTGTACTATTGTGATAATCACTCTACCATCTTACAATGAGCTTTGTTGCTTGCTTTTGTACTACTAGTTAAAAAGGCTCAAAAACTGATTCAATTTCCCTCTAATGCAACATCCATATAATAATAGTGCTTATATAGTATATCACTGGTGTTGGGAAAAAACATTGTCTCTCTATTTTTGTCGGTTTTCATTTTTTGACATAATTTGAAATCACTAGCTGCCCTCCAAAATGACATGGAATAGATCTTTTTGACATTAACTTTCTTTAACAGTTAAAGTTTTTCCTTCTCCTGTAAAGTTCTCATTTTGGAGATACTAGGTTTTGGTCTGACAGCAACAATTTATATCATTATACATAGCAGTGCTTTTGAGATTTATGAATGACATATTATAAAAGAAATTTCATACACTATCGCTGCAAAAGCAAGTAGTATACCTTACTAGAACTAACACACAGTACCCTTCACACATATTGGTACCATAAACATAAGCAAAATAGGCTGTTAGTACGTCGTGACAACACCTGTTATAAAAAGTGCTACATAAATAAACTTTGCCTTTGACTATTTATTTAAAAAAAATTCTGACCTTTTATTTTAAGCACAATGATCAAAAGAAAAAGTCTTATCATGAATTTTCTCAAATTTATGTGTGCCATAATTGTAGGTCCTCCTTCATTTAATACTTTGTGCAGCCTCCCTCTGCAAAGATAACAGCTCAGAGTCTTTTCTTGCAAGACTGGAGAACACACTGCAAGAGAGTCCAGTCCTCCATACAGAACCTCTCCAGTTTTTTCAGATTTTGAGGACCACACTGTGGACTCTCCTTTTCAGCTCACCCCACTGGTTTTCTATGGGGTTTAGGTCAGGGGACTGCAGTGGCCATAGCAAAACTTTAATTCTATGGTCAGTGAACCATTTTTATGTTGATTCGATGTGTGCTTTGGACCATTGTCCTGTTGGAAGACCCAACCACGGCCCTGTTTAAGCTTCCTGGCTATGGCTGCATATTCTGGATTTTATACAAATGTAAATCTGAAAATGGTAACTCAACTGTGTATTTGCAGTTGCATTTCCAATGTAAGTATGCATTATTTAAGACGTAATTCGTTGTGTATTTCAATGTGCATTTCTGTGCACAATGACAATGTGGAAACACAAAGTGCTTTTAATGTTTCATTTTCATTGACTGAAACATTAAAAAAGGAAACACTGTCACCCATTTGCAATTGCATTTCCTCATTCCTGTGCTCCAGCTCTACAATCCTTTTGGCAGTTGCATTTTCACGGTCAACGATGCTTTCTGTCAATCAAACACTGTGGGTTGGTGTCAGTAGAGACTTTAAAGTGTGGGCTGTTTTAAGAGGAAGTAATGAGTCAGTTCTGGAGCAGAGCTAGATGCTTGTTTAATGCAACACAGAGCTAGCTAGCAGTTCTGGAGCAGAGTGGGTGGCCTGCTTTCCCAAAATTCTCTTATTGTTTCTCCAGGACCAGGGTTTGGAAACACTGTGCTAACCCACAGTAGCCCTACATCTCCTTAATAAGAATATCCATCAGCAGCCCAGGTCCTGTGACAGTCCTGTGAGCCATCTCAAGGCAGTTACACTCTGGTGCCATAATGTAACTGCTGCACCATTGAGGTGGAATGGGAAAATTCCAGTAAGAAGCTGCCTTCAGCTTGGTCTATGACAGGACATTTCGACAAAGTAGCACAATTCATAAGACCACCTGTCACCATATCACTAACATTGGTGCTTGTGCAGCCACAAGCTGTTCTCATCAGTCAAGAATTACTTCGGACACAATTATCCTCGGCCTGGTTAGCAAGTGTTCAAATGCCACACTGTGGTTGCTAATGCTAGTTCTGTATTGTATTAAATGAGCATCTAACACCAGAACCGCCAAAATGTAGACTTGTCGCTTCCTCTTAAAGAATAACTACACCCTAAGACCATTTTTCCATTAACAGCTAAAATGCACCGCTCTATAATACTAAAATATACCAACCTTGCTTAAAATGTGAACACATCTTTTCAAACTGTAAAAATATCATTTATCATGGTCAGTTCCACCTTAGCAGCGCCCCCCTAGTTCAACTCTATTGGCATGGAATGAAAATCAGTTAACCAACATTACCACCCCCTGATGATGCTCTACTCGTGCTGAATATGAAAGCATAGGAACCGAGAGTAAGGAGCTGGTTTTAGGGAATGTTGTACCCGCACTCACATGCTGAGCTCAACACCCCCCCAGCACCACCTCACAAGGATGCGATATGCCAGCTGTGTGTACCAACTGTAAATAACTTAATTACTCTAAGCTTACTTCGTAATAAAGATTGATAATGTTCAACATACGGCTAGTTAACCCGAAGGACCGATTAAGTGAGGATTCACGTTTTCCTTCACAAATCGACAAAACAAGGGTTCAAGAAACGTTAACATAAAATGGCCAAATGGCCACCCGGTTTCCCTCGCAGCCCCACCTCCAAACCCAAACATCCCAGCGTGCCTCTCCAATTTTTTAGCATTCTTCAAATTGCACCAGGGGTGGAGTGAGCTGTAAATAGAGAGGAGTAGTTACTCTTTAAAACATTTTCTGTAGTGAAAAATCTTTTTCGACATCCCACCCACAGCATCTGATTGACAGGAAGCCTTGTTGACATTGAAAAATGGGCACACAGTTTCCATTTTTAATATTTCAGTCAGACCATTAAGATAAAGAAAAAAGTGCTTTTCCACATTAGCTCCAACAGCCATTACGCACAGAAATGCGAATACAAATAAATGCAAACACATTTTGAATTTCAATTCTGTCTTTAATAATGCACACTCACGTTGGAAACGCAATTGTAGATACACAATTAAATTAGTATTTTTTCAATTGTCCATTTTAATAATAATATGAATAAAATATGATATGAATAAAATCTGGATCTATGGAACTCTTGAAGGAACAGGGGTAAAATAAATTTACAAATAAATAAATATTTGTAAATAAATAAACAATTTGCATGCATATTTTCTTTTATTGGTGGCCAAGATTTCTTAATTCCCACGATTAACAATTCGTTCTCTCGATTTCTTTTAATCATGCGCATGTTTTCTTTAATTCGTGGGTACGTTTTCTTAATTTGTTCCCATGATTAACAATTTGTTCTTTTGTTTCTATTAATCATTCACAGGTTTTCTTTTTATTTGTACACACATTTTTGTTATGAGGACAACAGCTCCTCTTGCAGAGCGGGGCATGGTGAAGCTGCTGTTTCAAGGTGAAAGGAGACAATGTTTGACTTTAATTGTTAGTTCATTAGTAACTTGAACAGTTTTGCCTTTTTGGGTTTTGTAGGCTTGTTGGGTAAAAGTGAAGCAATTAATTTCCCAACTGAATTTACAGTGTGTGAATTGCAGATCTTTATATTGACAACTTTATTGCACCGCAGCTTTCTGTAGTGGTACATTTAGATTTAATTCAGATTTCATTGAAGTGGATTATTCATGTAGCGAGTTTGTGTAAAAAATATGAAATGTGAAGTTTTCTGTAGTAACAAACATTTCAGTATATGTCAGTAGTCACTTTTTAAATGTAAGACGTCTAAGCTGACTTTTTGATGGACTGATGATGTAACACTGACTTATGAAGCTTCTAGAAAACTTATTTAGTTATTTGAGTCATGATGCTGTTAAGGTATGCTCTAGAACTGGAACAGAAATGTGGACTGTGCTATGACCATAAGGTCTGGAAATCTGAGCAAGCAACATTTTTATATCTTTTATACACAAACCTGTTGTGCTGTGATCAACACTTCTCCTGAGTCCTCTTCCTTCTTTGTCTCGCCAGGTAAGGGTGGGCTTTGGTGACCATCCATTTGATGTACAGGTCACATTAATTTGTTCTCCAGCTTCAGCCAATGAGAGGAGAGGGGAAGATCCAACCACTAGAGTAAAAGGTAGAGTGTATTATTTTACACTGAATGAATGAACATGCAGAAAACCGTTGTAGCTGGAAAACAAATAAAATTAACAAGATATATTTAAATCTGCACACTATAACTATTTAGAACAGTCTTACCCTGATATTTACTTTCAGTAGCTACATTATTTTTCTCACCTGTAATATTCAGGATCACACCACTTGTCTCATACCATGAGGGAGTCTTGACAAAACACATATATTCTCCGCTGTCTGCTAGTGTGAGGTTCTCCAGTTTCAGAGAGACGTCCCCTTTCTCCAGTTCTCCAATCAGAGACACTCTGCCTCTGTACTGAGGATCTCCAGCGTTCTCCTGGACCTTTAGATCATTGTACAGCAGAATTGGGTTGTCTTTTTTATTGGGACGATGCCAGCGTACTTCATAGCTCTTAATGTCCAACGCAGTGTTAACTCGACATGACAGGACAACAGAAGATCCCATTTTAGCTGAGGTTAATGCATCAGGAACCACCAAAGTGAACGGATCTAAAAGATGGAGAATGCTTTTATTTTTTTAACTTACATTTGAAATCCAAAAACGCATTACATATTTCATATCTTAAGTTTGTAATGTATGTGATGGTGCTGCAAATGAATTACCTCCATTTGAACAAGTGAGGAGGTCAAACATCATCAATAGGACTAGCATAACTGTTAATGGAAAACAATATTACTAAATTACATTATTATTTAATTGGATGCAGACAAATATAAAAAATAAAATACTACCTCAATGTTCTAAACTGATATTTTTCAATATGCTCATGATGTATTTTGACGCTCACCTGTTTTCATGGTCTTTTGGCTCTGGTGCGCTTTTCAATGAAATCTGAATAAAAAACAAACCCAATACTGTTAATATTTATTGCTGAACACAGTTAGAAATAATGCACATTTCACATATACAACATTACACGCCTATGTGTGAAACACAATGCATACTTTCAGGACATAACACTCAGATTGCAAGCCACAAAACTGTCAAAATTAATGAAAAATTTTAAACACAGAGTAAAATATGATAGATTGTTGTGGTATCTGCCCAATAGAAAGGCTCAGATATAAGCCACTGATTAAAATCACAGCCTACCTTTATGTGGAGCCGGTGAGGTGTACTAAAATATGTAAAATGATCTTGAAGAGAGTCGGGATGAGCCCAGATTACTTTGCGCCGTTAAGAGGTCTTGAACATAAGAGCAAAAACACAAGGCTTTTTTTCTAAATTATTAGAATGTAAGGAGTTACATCCAGGGCTGCTGCGGTTTTCTTGCCACTGTTGCCGCAACAGGAAGCACCAGGAAAACCTGAATGAGGAAACTGGCACAGAGGGCAGGAATGCAGCTGAGCATGACTTGCTACAGTCATTGGCATCTTCTGCTTGGTGTACAGATGTAGAAACCTTTTGTTGGAGTAGGCTACTTATTAAACATGTGTCCATTTGATATAATCCATTGCAGGGGTGGCCAAACGTTTTTGGGCCAAAGTGGGTGGGTCACCTAGAGCAACAACTCATTAGATTTACTTTTGGTGTGTTGCCAGTGTGATGGTATATGTAAAATACTCCAATAGTTTCCTTACAAAAGCTCTCAGTGAAAAGATCTTCTCCTGCAGCTAAACCAACACCTGTTATGCTCTGTTAGCTCATAACTGCTACATGGATTGTTACATTTACATTCACATATACTCATTTACATACATTATCATACCATTTACATGATGCACACCCTCAGTCATGCAGAACTTTCAAAAGCATTGTAGTTTTTTTCAAGATAGCAGAATGATGTGATTGTGCTGTGTGATAATTTTAATAAAAGTTATTTAAACTGTATTATGGCACAGTATGAGGTGTGTGTGTGTGTATATAATATTTGTAATTCCTGGTTGTAATTTTTAATGCCTTTTTGCAAAATGGCCTTGAACCATCCGTGCTCATAAAGGACTAGACCTTTCCTGGATGCTCCTTTTATATTCAAGCGTAACTGCATCATATTTACAAAAACAAAGTTAATAAAATAAAATATTATGTATCTTGTTTTTGTACTGTTTCTGTTCAAATACAGGTCAAAGTAGATTTATAAATCACTGCTTTTGCTTTTATTAACATTTGTTTTTTTACTGTCCCAACTTGGAATTGGGTTTATAATAATGTATCTGTCATTAAAGGCTTCAGAGTAAACAGGTTCAAATGCTGGAACATTCGCTCTCATGAAACTTGGGAAACTTTGCACATGCAAACAAATATTGATGCCATCCATAAACAATGAACCAAGTGAGCTGTGAGCTTTAACTTTACACTAAATAAATTTTACACCACAAAGCTCAGTTAAAATACAGGGTGATTGAAAAAGATTCATCCGATTTCAAAGTGCCATATTTTTACAACTGTGAGTTGCCTGGAAACCAATCACAATCCAATTGAAAGAGGGGGTCAAAGAGTCTCTGACTGTCAGTGGAAGCTCCCTTCAGTCTGTGAGGAGATGAGACCCCTGAGCAATAAGCGTTCTGCATGCTCCACTTCAATAAGAGTGAATCCGTTATAACTGTGCAACGTGATTTCCGTCGGCAGTGAACCTCCAACAGCTCAGCACGTTCGTCCTTGGCTCCACAGCACTGGATGATCTCCGAAATCGCGCTGAAAGAGCTGTGAGTGCAGCGACACCCGACATGCTCAATCCAGTATGGGATGGATTTGACTATGGCGTTGATGTTGTCCGTACAGCTGGAGGAGGTTCATACTGAGCACTTGTACAATTACATAATAAATTTTATGCTCAATTAAACCATTTACAGTTTACTGCACTGTTCTGTAATGATTTACAAGTGAAATAAATCATTTTGAAATCAGATGAATCTTTTTGAATCACCCTGTATGTGTCCTATTCTAACAGGGATCTGAACAACCTGGATTACTGCTACACTACAGACATAGATGCCCATTGTTTATCTGTTGCAACTTCGCCTTGGCCACTCCCACCTGTTTAGAAGCAGAGACTGAAATCTGGACTGGTCAGTTGCCCAGAGTTGAACTAGAGAGACAGAAAAAAATGCTGCTGGACTGGTTTAACTGTGAAACTGCATCATATTTAAAGATTTTTCATTTGATATGTACAAATATGCAGCACATTCTTGCACTGGGCTTCACAAAATACATAAATGACTGTTTACTGTTGAAGTAAATCTTTGATCTTGCCACAGAAGAGACTCAGGAGACCAAGATATGCAGAGTTAATGATGGTCTTATTCGAATAGAGAGCGCTCAGTATGTCTGCTTCTAGCCTCGTCTCACCTCAGTCTAAAGACCAGGAACCAAAGCTTTATACTCCCCCAACAGAGAGAGTGGACGTTCTCAGAGACATGAATCCTATCATAAAAGGGACAGCTGGCTTTCTTAAGGACTCAAATCCTACTGTAAACATATTAGTGTCATAAAACGACCACAGCTGATGATGTAACTGAGTTTTCTGTTCCTGTCCTTAGGAAACAAGCCCTCAGCATTCTGTTCAACAATGAAAAACAACTAAAACAAAGGAAAAAGAACAGAAAACCAGAATATAAAACAGAACAATTCAATACTGTTTAAAATGGTCTTGAAACTGAACGAAATCTTTAAAGTGACAGACGGCTGAAAAATCTAATTTACATACTTTGCCCTTTACATCAAATGTAGTTGATCAGCCAAGACATATTTTGGGGTCTGAAGTTTGTTTCTTTAGTTCTGTACTGGAGCTACAGGGCTAATGTAGCTAACGATCAACGGAAGCCTATACCCCACCTATTAGCATCACCTACCTCAAACCATGCTGAGTAGTTATGTACTCTGTAATAGACTTGCTTGTATGGTTTCCAACACTGACATACTGCTATAAAGGGTTTGTGTTAACATAATGGTATGTGAACAATGAAAGAATACAATTTTGTTTAAACTGAGGGCTAAAAGGTAGTATTAGACAGCCAGCTAAACAGGCTAAAAGATTGCAAACAGGCTAAACTGCTTCTGCATTAAAATACTGACTTGAAAT
The DNA here is from genome assembly GCF_904425465.1 of Colossoma macropomum. Taxonomy (NCBI): domain Eukaryota; kingdom Metazoa; phylum Chordata; class Actinopteri; order Characiformes; family Serrasalmidae; genus Colossoma; species Colossoma macropomum. Next base: position 43,001 of record NW_023494904.1, read on the forward strand.
TGACGTACTGAATGAAATAACTGCAGAATTTACTGAACAACTGCAGAAGAAAATGTTATTTGAATGTCTTACCAGCTTCAAATCTTTGTTTTTGGTCAGAGCTGCCTTAAAATTATACCCAGTGTTGGGAAAATAATTGTGTGGGACAATTAGCTTTGATGCTAACACAACAAAGGAAATTCCACTGAGGCGCTAACGTAAGTTAGCATTATGGTTGCAGTGGTAATATGGTGTACAAAAACTATGTATAAGGGTAATGTTACTGCATTAAACAGTAACACACTACATGGCTAAAAGTATGTGGACACCCCTCCTAATTACAGATTTCAAGTGTTTCAGCCACACCAATTGCTAGCAGGTGTATAATATTAAGCTCATAGCCAGAGAGACGAACTATATATCTCTATAGACAAGCATTGGCTGTAGAATGGGTTGTAATGAAGTGCTCAGTGCCTTTAAATGTGGCACTGTCATAAAATGCCACCTTTGCCTTAAGTCAGTTCATGAAACTTCTGCCCTGCTAGATATGCATAAAATCACTATGCTGGAATCGTGTAAAGCATATCACCACTAGAATCTGGGTCAGTGGAAACTGGAGTGATGAATCACGCTTCGCTATCCAGCTGTCTGATATTAATCTGCATAGTTTTGGAACGGGCTGTCCAGTAAGCTCATATAGTTATTATGCCTAAGTGTCCACATACTTTTGACCATGTAGTGTATATTACACTTTCATTATGACACAAAACTACTGAAAGCTCTTGTCCTCCCTCAGTAGCTGCTTGGCAACAATAGCATATTCTAAAATAAACTCATTGATGGAAGAATAATTAATTGTGATGATTATTAATTATAACTTATTATTTAATGAAAAATTATGTGACTTTACCATGTTTTATGCTGTCTGTGGTAAATGCAGGTGATTATAGGCTGAAAGTATTTTAAGCAGCCTTAAACATACTGGTGTCTGTGTTTGTTTAATAAAAAGGGGCGAGTATGTATGTGTATACTATGAACGATATACTGGCTTTTAGATGTAATTCAATGAAAAAAACAACAGTAAGTTAACTGTATCAACAGTGGTTGAAATTAGGAAGAGAACAATAAATCGCCTTTGTAACAGTTTTCGTATCTAATAAACAGTAACACTGGGATTAACAGTGAAACAAAGGCATAAGTCTCTATCGGTTTTGACGTTTTTCTTTCTTATTAAGTTGCAACCTGTTTATTTCTGTCGTTTTTTGAATAAAAAAAATCTTTACTACCCAGGTAGACTTTTTTTCCTCGTTTGTTCGGCTGTGTGCGCGAGTTTCTCTTCTGCGCTGCACGGACGCGACCGTCGATGACGTCACTCGCACGGTCTGCTGGGAGTTGTAGTCTTCGTCTGGCTCGCCATTTTGGAATGAGTCGTAGTCATTCGTTAACGTCTAAAAAACCCCACATAATGCAGCAACACAGTTAATAAAACAGCACTCCCGCTTCTTTTAACTCACAATGGCGCAATTCTGACAACACAGCGCAGCTTTTACAGATTAAAACTGCGTATTATTACTCTGAGCTCTCAGGGCTAATCCGACTAGCTGGGTTAGCACAGCTACTTCTGCTACGCTAACAGAGAGGAACTTAATGGCCGTTTTAACCCCCACATCTCTCACATACTCCGATTTTCCCCTTTTCCTTCTGTTTCTTTCAGAGCACATAAAACCCCACTATATTTGTAAAGAAGGCCGTATTTAGACAGACCTACACTCCGCTCCCCAGTACAGCCAGCAGCACTAAACTAAGCTAAGCTAATTTAGCTGCATATTTCGGCCGACAAGCTAATTTAACCTTAAATAAACTCACTGGAGCTTTTCTAACTCAGCTGTGTAGACTGAGAAGGGGGATTCAGCTCAGGGGTCGAGAGGAATCCAGAAACCAGTTTGTACTGGTTTCTCTGTGAGTCTATCAGCGCTTCGCTCGGTGGAGAGTTCTGGAAGAGGCTAAAAGCGCGAGCGTCTCTCTGAAGGAAAAACGCGGCAAGTGTCGGCACGTCAACTGCGCATGCTCAGTAGAACAGGCGGCAGAGCAGCAGCAACGCTGTAGATTAAACGGGAGTTACACCTGCATTTATTAAAGCTCCTGTCAACGAGCTTTCAGAGGGGAACTCCACCACATTTTCAAAATTAAATGGTTAACATCTCAACAAAATTATTCGCAGTGGTTTAGTGTGAAATGCTTTGTTCTAGAGAAACTCTCAGGATTGTTCAGAGTGATGGTGAATGGAACCAGACGTCTAAGGACTTTGTCTCTAAAAGCTCCCTCACAGAAAGTTATTTCAAGTGGTTATGAATACACAGCCTGATGTCCGAGACATTGTTTTGAAGTATTTTTGGGATAAATTTTTCTTTGTATGGTAATCTATTCAAGGTGGAGGATACATGAAAGGGTGTTTTAAGGAAAAAATAGTCCCCAAAGAAAACTTATTTTCTTATTTTTTTCAGACTGACTGATTTCAGACTGATTTTACCTTCATCAAAGTTGCTCAAAGTTACCACTGCTAAACATTTTATCAACAGTTCTTATATATTGTAAAAGCTACCCAGCCGGCATTTCAACGTTTATTCATGGTTGAATCACCGTCATGGATCAAGGTTGAAATCACTGTTGAATTATGTTTCCATTTTGAAAGGTGAATCAGCATTGGTACAACATCACCATATCAACATTAAATAAACTGTAGATTACGTTCCCTTTTCAACACTCTTAAAAAGTATGGTTCTTTTAGGGTTTAATAAAGACAGTGGTTTTATATTCAACCATGAACACTCACAACCATTTGCACCCTGAACAGGTTCTTCAGACTGAAGCAGAATGTGTTTGATATAGTCGATATAGAACCTTTTTGAAAAAGTCTGTATATAGCACCAAAAAGGGTTCTGTTAGGATGTTCTGTTTTTAAAAAGGTTCTACACAGAACACATTGCCCATAAATATGAATAAACATATCACCATGCAAACCTTAAGCATGCAAATGGTTCTTTGGGTGTACACAATTGGGAATTCAGTCATATTATACCCTAATTTGCAACTGGAGCAACATTACTATACTGACTGAATTACTGATTTACATTTTCCATGTTTTTAATGCAATATTGTTGAAGTTTAACTTTACTTGCAATATTTTCACTTTATCATACACAAAACGCTCAGCCTGAATGATCAAACCGAATTCCCTGGAAAGAGATATTATGGTACTTTGCTGAATAAAAGAGGAAAAACAGCCATTACAATATTCTTTCACTGAATTAAAAATCAACAGTCCACTTTTTTAGAATATGTAGATATATTTTCGATCAGAGAAATAGGAACAGCAAAACACCAAACTGTAACAAACAAAAATAAGACCAGTAATCATGAAAAATTGCAAAAACATGGGAAAATAAAACAGCTGAATTTCTTATTTCTTGCGGCCACCACTACCCAGTCCCTCTGGTGCATCCTTAAGGTATTTTGCCATGGTTTCCATTACCTTTGTGTGCGTGGTTTTATATGTGTTGATTACAGTGTCTAAAAAGGAAAAACAAACCATAGGTTCAGTCATTGTCACTAACGCTGTACATTTTCACGCATATATGACAAATCCTCTGCACAATGTTGCCAACCATTTTCCAAAATTGTACAGTTGTTTAAGTAGGACCACACTTTGCTTGTTAAGAAATGCAAAATGCACAAGTCCCTTGATTTGTGAAGCTAGAAAACCACTTTGTTGTTGCTATGTCACCACAATCCACTCAAGTACATCACTAGCATTGTCAACAGTTCACACATTGAACTCTTGTTGGTTCAAAACTCAAATGGGCAGAAGACACTTTTTCTCTTTTAGAGAGTGTGCGACAAGTTCAAAAGTATTGACAGACTCACAACCAGCTGATTTAGGGTGATTTTTCCATAATGCAGTTAAATAAAGACAAAACAGATTGTTTTATTCAGGAATAGCAATGAGAGGCACATGCTAATGGCCTAACTGGACTCAAGAGCCCTTAAATCTGAAGAATTAGTATGTAAACATAGTGTACTAATGGACTCTGATCTTAGTTTATGCAGTTATGTCAAAGCAGTTACTAAATCAGCTTTTAAGAGATTTTCTGACTAAAGCAGACCTGGAGAAACTCATTCATACCTAGCAGGATTGATCGCTGTAATGGTCTGCTAACCGGACTCCCAAAAAAGACACTCAAACAGTTTCAGATAATTCTGAAATCCTTACACTGGCTACCAGTAATTTACAAAACACAGTTTAAGGTACTATTACTGGTCTATAAATCGCTTAATGGTGCAGGAGCTGCATATTTATCTGATCTGCTGCAGCGATATGAACATGGAGAAGCAGCGTTGAGCTACTATGCTGCTCTTAAATGGAACCAGTTGACAGAGTATTAGCCCTGACACTGGACACCTTAAATCCAGGCTGAAAACCTTCATATTTGAGCAGCTTTCAGCGCAGTTTAAAACACTTGTTAGCTCTAGTACTCTTTCCTCATGTAACTTTATTTATTCTAACTTCATTTTTATTTTGATTGTAATGTATGAAAGATGCTATAAATAAACTTACCTTGCTTTTTGCATTCCATACTGTCAAATTATTCTACTCACCGCACACCAAAAATGACACAACTAAGAAACCTGTCTAATCTATTCAACTGCATGTATTAATGGTAGAATTTGCTTTATCAAAATTTATGGTTTTAATGGGTTTCAATGAGACACTTTTGTAAAAACTAAGAAGCACAAAAGATTAGTTGAAATACAGTCATTAAATGGAATGGCCACAGAATGAAAAACTGCATTTACATTGACATAGGTGAGTTCGGTACATGTACACGGTACATACTGTGGTCTCATCCTTCAAATACAAATGCCACATTTGCAATTGCAGAGGGCAGTAAAATGGGACGATTCCAAAATCCAAGACTGTTACATAAACAGCCTTGACTCTAATATTTACGCCCCCGAAATTTACATGCAACAAAGGAGCAACAGGAATGAAAATGGTGGACTACGTGCAGAAATCTACCATTCCAAGCTGTGAAGGGGAGGTCTACACTCTATACTCTTTCCAGGAAACCTTTCTTTCTTTCTGAAGGGCCAACCAAGGTCAACGGGCCTGGCTGATGTTCAACGAGGCTGAAATTGGCTTCCTATTCACCAGCTTCTTAATCGAATGTACTGTTCAACCTTAAATGCTACAGCTTATATAGTTGGCACCATTTAATGTGGAACATAAAATTCACAAAACAAGCTGGAATAGGAAGCCAACTGTACATCCCAAACAACTTTAATTCCTAGTTAGTTTGCTCTGCACATTTTCAGCCCTGGACAATGTCGTGCAGCTTTGCTCAGCATTTCACTGTGAGGAATCTGATGAGGGGGGAAGTTCCAACTTTTATTAGAATCACAACCCCAACCACAACCTATAAGTAGCAGCCATGCTGTGTGACTTTGTCCACTTTTTGCCAGATAATCTTAAATTGAAAGTTTCATACAGGGCTAACAAGTTTAATGTACTTTGTGTTGTTGAGATCGAAAGCAAGTAACTAACATAGGTAACATTAGCCACTAGCAAGCTCCAAGTAACTAGCATAGCTAACTAAACAGTATGATGACCTAGCTTATTTACACTGAGGTTCATTCTCCTGCCTGTATAATTCAAGATCTTGCTTCTGTGTGAGTCATCGTTGTACCTCAATGTAAGGAAGAGCTCATTAAATTATTCATTAGGGCACTATAAAAGGGAAAACAGCTCATTTCATTCTAGGGCCAAATCATAGGGTTAGAAATGGGCATATGAAACTGCATCAGACAACAATTTAAAATGCTGAATAAATGCGTTCTATGGCACCTTTAACTTATGTTGAAGTTACATCACTGATGGAAAATAACAATTTGGGAGTACTTGGTAAAATTTTAGGTCATTTGGCTGAACACAGCCTGAATTACCTGAAAAATCAACAGACACAAATGTCAGTTAACATTTTTTATACTTACCACAGATTATCTTGCAAAGCAGAGACTGGGAAAATGGCACCTTCCTATATTTCCCTTTTAAACTCATCTTGGCCATCATGGCATTTGAGAGAGTTCTGAAAAACAAATATATTTAAGCTTAAAACATTGAATGTTATATTTGGTTAGAAAATAAATGTAGCCTAAAAACAACTTACAATGGGTTCGAATTTTTACTGTGGTCAAGGGACATTTTGTACAAGAGCTGCAGATTTTGGAGTACTTAAAACCTACACAGCCATTGATTTTTTTGACCATGTCCACACCACCTACACCTCCTAGTCTTTTCAAAAGTGCTTGCTGAAAAGCAGTAAAACAACAAAGTTCAACCAGTCAGTGAGACGAACTCTGCAAGTTTGACGTAATAGCAATGCTTACTGGTACAACCAGTTTCTTTTCTTTCGAGGGATCATACTTGAGTATTTGGGGCTCTAGCATTTTGTGAAATTTGTTTATTGCAAACTCAAGAATTTAAAGTGGTCAACCGTTTAACACTAGATATTATTTCTCTTCTGCTGCTGTTCCACTGGCTTGGCGCATGTCAAGGGAATGCAAGGAGCCAGAGAGTGGGGATTTTACATTTTGACCTGAGGTTAGCGCTTGAGGAGAAGTTATAGGTCATCAAAATTGAGAAGCACCATCTACTCAGGAACATGAAGCTGCTCAATAAATTTTGTGGTAATCCACCAAATAGATTTAGAGACATACTACCTCGGAATAAAGAGCTAGATAGACAAATGACACAGCTACCTGTAGGTACTGCCAGAGGAAACTATTTAGGAACTGTTGCAATATTTTCTAAATAGTCATGTATATGGTTTTTGTTATGGTTTAGTAATTAAGACCATGGACCAGAACAATTGTGGCTACATAAAAACATACAATACTAATTTGCTTCACCTAAATGTGCATACACAAAGATGATCATGAACATAGATCATTAGAAACTTACTAAGGCTGCTTTCTCAGCTTTATCCTTCAGACAACACTCTAGTTCTTGGAACTCTATCTGTGTGTTGGCTGGCTTTTTCCAGAATGCAGTCCCATCAGTAGGTCTGATAGCAATTTGTACTAAATTTTGTATTTCTATAAGGAGCTGAAGCAGTTTCTTCTGGAATTCTAGGATAAAGGGGGTTGAGTATAGATGTTATTTGGTAATGCAAAATTGTTATTTTCATTGGCCCGATAAAAACTTTTAGGTACTTAACTCTACTTTGTAGGATTGGGCAGTAATACAGTATCATTTACTTCCATAGGTACTATGTACATTAATACCCTGAAGGCTCAGTGAAGTGCTGCACAAACACCACCTTGTGGCAGGAAATGGTATATAGCAATGAACAAATACAGCCTTAAAAACCCTTAAAGCTTATGTAGCCACGTTTTTTCTTAATATTTTGACAACTTGCCAACTTTTTTAAACACCGGTCAGTAATACAATTTACAATGGCTAGGCACATTTCAGTAAATCCTAACAGTAACAAACTTTGGATAAAACTTTGTGACCAAGTACAAGAAAACATTACCCAATTTCAGTCTTAGACCAATTTCAGGAAAGTTACTACTTACTTTTCTCTGACAGAGGAAAGTTTGATGCCTTCAGTTGTGGGGTTGAGGTCTGTTGCCAAACGTTAAGAGTGTGCAGGCTCTTTCCCTGGCCTCACTGTTTTGGTATGGCACACACTGTCTTTTTCCCTCACTTCTGTGCTCATAGACCTTACTTTTTTCTTGTTGGACTTAAGGGGGGTGATTATTCTGCCTCAGGCTTCTCTCTAAACTCCTTATACTCTGGCCGTCACTAATGGGGGAAAACATGAACACACCAACAAATGAAAGGAGGCTGTTAAAATAGTGAAATAATGGCTTAGCTTGTGCTATTCCCTGCTTTATAGTCAGACACTGTCTTACAATATTCCCAACAGATCTATGCTTGTATCTTTGTGCTGCTATAATGTCTTTGGTGTATGCTTCTACATGTGGCTTCTATGGATCTATACTTAAAAAAGTGGGTTTTTGTTATATATCAACATAGTGTTCCTAGTGACAGGCTCACCTATTACTGTCTTTTCTGTATTCATCATGGGAGGCCAATTTGGTTGGTCTGCTTTTGATGGATAACTGTCAGCCTGAGAAACTTTCTGAGAGGAACTCAGAGGACACAGAGGAACTACTCCTCCAGCTGTGTGAGGGGGGCTTAGTGGAACAACTTCTCCTGTGGCTGTGTAACTCACTGGGACGACGGCTATTCCAGCCGCTTGAGGGGGACTCACTGGGATGTCGACTATTCCAGCTGCGTGAGGGGGACCCACTGGAGCTTCTCCTCTGGCTGCCTGAGGGGGACTCCTGAGGACTTTGGTGTGAAAGAGCAGGTCTAAACTGCTGTGGGCTAAATATGTGGATATATGAACTAGGGACTGTACGATACTGTTTAAAACTTTAATAATGTTTGCAAACTGTATCAAACTGCTTTATTTCAAAATAGATAGGACATTTTGGTTTTCCATGATACGGGCCCTTTAAATTATGATTAGTTATGTCTTGTCTGTCCCTGTTTAATAAAATTACCTACCTTTTGTGTGCAAACATATATTTTCCAAGTTTGCAGGAAAAAAGAGGAAATGTCCATGTTTTTAAAGAAAACATTTGATTTTTTGACCAGTGATAATGTACCAATAAAAACATTAACTCTTTTAAGCCAAGTATAGGTTAAAATTTTACTGGAATTTCTGTCTCAGCATATTTTTTTCTGCAATTGTTCAAAGAAAAATAATAATTCTTTTTTTTTTTTTACAAGAAAAAAAACTGAATATTCAACTGCTCTAGATTTATTTAAATTGCCTGAATGAAGTAAAAAAATACACGGGAAATGGTATTCATATTATGTAAATTATGTAGATTCTGAAGTTAAAAAGAGACAATTGTATTAAAGCCTGTTTTTTTGAGTGCTGCTTATTTGTCCAAGAGCAAAACTTGAGTTGATGAGAGTAATACAGTGTAACTATTACTAAACAGTGGAAATATTAGTAAATACTGGACTGGAAATGGACTGAACTGGCAGTGATGTAGTTTCATGAAAAAATTATAAATCAGTGTGATTTGATGTCATTATTAGCGTAATTATGTTTCCCCAACTTCACGCCTGCACCAGAGGAGGTCTGGGAACGACAGCGTGGCCAGGGAAACAGAAGGTCTCCACCAACTTCTCCACTGGACTTCACCTCCAGTAATTAATTCGAAGCTCTCAGCTCTCTACCTGCTTCAGCGCCTCTGACAATGACTCAGGACAGTGTTCTAATAATTGGAGATTCCATTGTCAGATGTCTGAAAGTAGCTGGCTCTAGAGATAATGCTTTTGCCTCTTGTTTTCCAGGCATGTAGGTCTTAGATATCTCCAAGCGGCCCTGAGCAAACATGAGGACATCTGCACCGCGGTCATTCACACGGGAGGTGAACGACATCTCATCCCGTCATAGCGAAGTGCTCAAGGAGCATTTTGGATTACTTCTAGATACTGTTAAGAAGAGGACTGAGGCCAGGATCGTCATCTCGGGACCTCTGCCCACCTACTGGAGAGGAAGCAACGTGTTCAGCAATTGTATTTGATTTTCTTTTTGTTTGTTAGGTAAGTTATATTTTCCTAAATTTAAATTAGCTGTGTTTTTTTTTGTTTGTTTGTTATTTGTTTTTTTTTGTATGTGTGATCTGGGGAACCGGGAGGGCATGGAGGTCTCTTTATTTTTATGTTGCGGCCCGAACTAGACCGAGTCGTAACACCCTTTTTGCTTCTGCTAGCTACGAAGGGAAAATTAGTTAGCTAATATGAGTTAGGCTTCATACTTCGGTGGAAGTTGAAATGGTTCTGTTATGATGGGCTGGAGTCATATATACATCAGTTGTTGTATTGTTGATTTGTTCTGTGGTACGTTATGTAGGTTAAGCATAATTTTGTATACTTATAAGTAAGATGCACCCTTACATGTATAATCCTTGACTTACTTCCTTCTCTCCTTCTCTGATATGAGCTGAGCTACTGCATAAGCAAGCAAAAATGTAGCCTTGTTCCTTTATTACAGTATCAAATGTATATATTCTCATTACACTGGAGAAACTGTTTGATTTCTTTATAGACTTAATCTTTTTTTTTTTTCTTTTGGTTTTCCATAGCTGTTGCAGTGTTTTTGTAAAATAACACAGAATTAAATTCTTTATAAACCATCAGTTGGCTTTAACATTTTCTGGCTGGGTGGCTCCAAAATTTACTTTAAAGAGCGTTACATTGACTCAGTGTGAAGAAGGAGGTGTAGGTGTGTTGGAAGGATTCATTAGCAGGTCCAAGAACAGGCAGAAGCCAGACACTAGATAATCCGAAACATTACAATCGAAAGAGTCCAAAATACTCAGACCCAAGAGAGAAAAACAAGCTAACTGTGGAAATGCTGGCACAAAGCTTCAAGACAAAAAGTAAGGGGCTAAGGATTGCTAGGAGAAAACAACTGGCAATGCTTTGCAAAGAAGAGAGGTGGGAGAGGAGTATTTGTAGGGGGAGGTAATTATTGAAATGGGAAACAGGTGTGGGGAATGAGTGACAACCTCAGAATTCAAGAGATGATGACCTCTGGTGGCCAAAGTTGGGAGTGCTACTGACACTCAGAAACAGTTAAGAAGATTAAAAAAATTACAGCAGTTAATCAAATACAGCTCTGACTCCCTCCTAATCCGGTCTCTGATCTAAACACTAGATTAAGGGAAACTCTTGATGCAGATACATTATCATATTCCCAAAGAACAGATCCTTCACTTGCAATAAGAGCACAGGTCAGCCAACTGAAAGAAGCTCGTATAACTTTCCAGATAAGCCACAAATGTTCTAAACAAATTAAGTTCATCCACATGTGATCTTGACCCTGTTCCTACTTCTCTCCTTAAGATGGTTTTTGATTATGTTGAAAGTGATGTTTTAACTATTGTAATCTGTTCTCTGTCAACAGGTGCTTTTCCAGATGCTTTTCAAACTGCCTTGGTGAAGCCTCTGCTAAAACAAAAAAAAAAAAGAGTAGCATGGATCCTTCTGTACTGAATAATTTTCGACCAGTTTCAAACCTTCTTTTTTTAAAGTCTTTCAAAACTTGTTTTCTAATAGTTAAATGTATATCCATTATCAAACAAGTTATATGAGAAGTTTCAATCAGGTTTTTGTTCTAACCATAGTACTGAGAAGCAATGGTTTGTGTTGTGACCTCAGTCGCAGCGCTGATGCTAAAATCCCTTCTATTTTGATCTTATTGTATCTTAGCGCAGCTATTAATACCGTTGAATACAACTTACATCTTGAATACATCTTAAATATTGGTTGGCCTCTCAGGTAAGCTTTAGAATGGGTTAAATCATGTTTAATGAATAGGCAGTTCTTGGTTTGTTGTAGAGACCCACAAGGTTCAGTTTTAGGGCCTTTGCTTTTCTCATTGTATGTTTCCTCTAGAAGATGTCATTAGGAAACATATCAGTTTTCATAGCTATGCTGATGACACACAATTATACATTTCTATTCCTTCTGATAATCAAGACTGTAGACAAGCTTAACAACTGTGTGTCATATTTTTCAGTGGATGCCACAATTTTTTACAGCTAAATCACAAAAAAACCTGGGCAAGGAGTGGACTCAAGTGCAAAGCAATCTAAGACTTGAGGGAAAACTACTAAGAAAAACCTCAAAAGACAAGAGAAAATGAGATTTTTAGTTTTTTTATTGAATTTATTTAAGAATATATTTTCCTTCTTATACTTACACTGGCACAGAGTGTGACTCAAAGATAATGGCCTAGAGACAACTCATGACGCAGTACCCAAATTACCAGCTCAGGCGGAAGATACATGCACACAGCAGGTCACCCTAAGACTGAGGAATGGGTGGGCACTGTGAGAGCTTGTCTTAAGTTGGATAGTTACAGGTAAAGCTGATTGCCCTGAGTGCTAGGAGGAGCTCTCTGCCTCCCTCCAGTGACTGCAGTTGGGCTTGCAGATGGCCAAGACCTCTAAGATGAACTTTTACACTTAAACACCATGACAGTTTACAGTACCAGCGTGAGACCTGCTGGAAAAAAAATGGTTTTATTTGGAGTCAGGTTCATGTTAATCTCGTGGGGTTAGATGTGATCTTGTAATGAGAACATCTGGAGATTAGCATTAGAAATTTATTACAGAACATTGTAAAGCTCTGCTCACTTGTGTCACTCAACCATTTAAATTTGTGATCTATAACACCTCCACTCTGCCTGCAAGTTGATTTTAGTTTGTAGTTAGTTTTAGTTGTTTTTTTTTAGACAATTGCTTATTATTTATTGTTGTTGTTTTTCTTTTTTTCTTAGTTTTTCTATCTTTTTCTATTTTATTATTACTATTTTTGTTCTGTTTTACTGTCTTCGATTTTATATAATTTGGTTGATTAATGTGATTGCTTATTTACTTTTTTATTTTAAAGTATTTAAAATTCATTTTGTCCTCCATACTGTTTTAATCATATCTTTGTACTGTATTTTAATTCCTTTGTTACACTTTTATTATTACAGAATTATATGAACTCTTTCCGGCCCTTGTTTTTGTACAACGCTCAGCTACATTGTGAATGAGGGTCACCCTCAGTGTGCCTGTCTGTAATACATATATACAGTAAGTACTGTAAGTACTGCACAGAATGAGTTGTAGGCTTTAACCTTTTATCCACACATGAATATTTACATCCCGACGGTCTGGTTATCATCACTTGGAACTTTAGCATGGTGAATTTCATAAATATCAACCCAAAATACCAACAAACTGTGTCCTTTCTCACCAGAGGTGTGAAGATCCTGGATCACCATTACACTCCAAGCAAAGATGCCTATAGCTATCTGCCCCGCCCACACACTGACCACACCCACCACCTCTCTGTACTCCTTACTGTTTATGAGCAGAGGCTGAAATTTAGAGAGCCAGTCATTAGAGTGGTGCAGTGCTGGAAATGGTGCAGGACTGTTCTGTCTGTGTGGACTGGAGCATGCTGAAGATTCTCTATCTGATCTGAAGGGATGTGCAACAGTTTTCACAGCCCTTATCAGGACATGCGTACTCGACTTGTACCCTTTAAAACAGTTCACAGCTGAAACCATGGATTAAAAAAGAAATCTGCTCTACCATCTTACCCCAAATGTGTAGTCGATCAACCAAGACATGTGTCAAAGAGGTGAATAGAGGACTTCTATTTTGAAGTGAAAGTGAAGGATAAATTGAAGATTGCAGAGAAACCTTGTTGGTCCACCTTGTAGATGTAAAGACAGGGCTGATAGCTCCACTGTTGCTGCAGGATTTGTGTTGGTCATCCTCTAGTCCTTCATCAGTGGTCACAGGACGCTGTTGGCTGGATAATCTGGTTTGTGGACTATTCGCAACCCAGCAACGACACAGAGTCTGTGTCTGATCCACTAGTATCAGCCACACACACACTAGCACGCGACCACATCAGTGTCGCTGCAGTGCTGAGAATGAGCACCCTAATAATACCTGCTCTGTGGGGGTTCTGTGATTAAACATTATTAATTCGCTTGGACTTTCATAAAACCACCAGGCACCAACAGAATCCTCAGCCACAGGTCTAGAGATGAAACGATATTAAAATTTCATATCACGATTATCATGACCAAAATTATCACGATTATCGGTATTATCGCGATATTGTTCAAATGTATTGCATAGTAAAATAAATAAAAAAATAAATACTGATACACAAACTGAAACTCGTTTCACCAACTTTTATATTAACACAAATAAAATTGGCAGCAATATGCACTTTTTGTTTGCATAAACATTAAAAAATAAGGTCAATACATTTTTAGTTATTATTATTATTATTATTAATTACAATAACTAGGGATTTCCCTGCATAGAGAATTAAATCTAGACCAACTCTGAGGCGGGTCTTAATGGAAAATTACTACTTCTAAGAAGTGCTGCACTCGGGGGATTTCTGTCCGAACTGCAGCTGCAGCATTATTGTGCCGTTGTGGCGCTGTACCCTAATCAATACAGCGCACCAGGAAGAACAGCCACAATCACAGAGGAGCTGCGTGACCGCACTGTGAGCTGCAGACAGTGTAGAACTCATACAGCGCATCTTCACCTGTGGAGCTGCTTCTCTAAAAGCATTTTAAAACTAAAACATAACTTAAAATTAACACGCATCTGAGCTGCGGCAGAAGCAGTCCTGAAGTTTAATCTCTGAAACTCTGCTTTTCCCAAAAGCGGCACGCAGCGTTTACTCGCGCAAGGTCCCGTCTCAAAGCACACTATCTTCCCTATGTAGTGCACTTCGTGGATCATGAAATAGCAAATCCTTCACCCAAAGAGTGCATGAAATGTTCAACTAAGTCATCTATAATCAACATTAACAATAGGTTACAAATTCCCTATTTAAACTCAGCTGCTGGTTAATGATGATCGTGTTTGTTTGAACAGTGGCACTCTATGTAGGGGACATTGAGTGATTTGAGACGGTGTTATTCTCCTCTCAAACAGTAAACACTGCAAGCGAGACGAGAAAGGGGAGCTGTGCAGATTGAACTTCTGCAGCGTCTCGTTCAGGAGCTTGTGTGACTTAACTCAGAGCTCATTTTGGAGACTTTGCTCCACAGAAATGTGTTAAAAGCTTTAGTTTCGATTCACAGTTGATTCACCGATTGTTTTTCTTTTTTTTGACGCTAAAAGCTTCATTTTATATTATTAACGAACCATAAGCATAAGTTAAACCACACAAACCGTGACATTTCTTCTATTTCTAAGTCCCCACGGACTTCTACGTTAAAGTTAACCTTGCATTCTCTAAAAAGTAGCGGGTGGTGGTCGCGAAATGACTCGTAAAGTTTGATGTGTTGCCCCCTTTCGCCGCTATTTTCTGTCGGCATGTTCTGCAGACAGGGTGGTCATCTTCAATTAACTTTCCTTCTGCATCCTTATAAAATCCAAAATATGACCAAACGTCAGACTTGGTCTTCTTAGAAGGCTAAAATATCTCTGAATCTCCGAGTTTTCACACCGCGGTAATCGACCGCAGTTTTAACGATACTTTAAAGTTCAAATGGTACTACTAACCGTCATTAATTTTACCGCGGTTTACCGTGAAACCGGTAACCGTTTCATCTCTACACAGGTCCATATTGCACATTTCTGAATTGGTGCGAACTTATGAGACCGGTTAAGGTTTCTTTTTCCATCTGCTGTGCTGCTAAATGATAACCAGGAAATACAAGAAAACTACACAAAAGAGTGGCTAACTGGTAACAGCCTAATATCCACACACACACACACACACACACACACACACTATCGAACCTGTTGTGTGGTAAGCAGAGCTGGCAGCATGCTAGCTAACACTAACCAGCTACTGCTCCTACTCCTGGTTAGCAGCACTGTTTAACATTTAGAAATTGGTGTTCAGTTGTAGCTTTGATGGTTACTAAATTGTGGATTTAAACAGGCTCTTATTTCTGATTATTTTTTCTGCAGGGAGAGCATTATATACCAAAACATTTGACTCTGAAACTACAGTAAAGTATAGGCTATAACATTATAAAAATGGGTGAGTAAAATTAAAATAAAGTATAATATACATACGTTTACATGCTGTTTTGTTAAAAAACATTATTATCTGTGTTTTCTGGTGTGTGATAAACTGCTTCTGATGCTTAGCTAATGTTAACATGCTAGCTAACTTACATAGCCAATAATGTTTGCTTCATACTAAAGGGTTTAGCTTATTGTATGTTATTTGGTGCAATTTATATTTTTATAGTTTGGTGCATTTTGTAGACCCTTTTTAAGTTAACAACTTAATATGAATGCACACAGCTCAGACAAACTGTTTTATTTAATTAATGTTTACTTTAAATTTAATAAGCAACGCATTTTTTTAATTTTTAATTACAGAGTTAGAAACAAATAACTGAATATTAAAAGTCAACACAGTTAATATCAAAATTCCAAAAGAAGAATTTAAAATAAACCATAACCATTATTTTGAAAAGGCAACCCAAAGACACAAAACACCCACAGCTGAAGAATTACTCATTAACATAAGACAACTATTATATTTTCTGGAAGTTCAACAAGGGGGCTGGATATGTAGGAATAGTTATTTAAATACAATGTTCATTTATATTTATACTTACAATATTTACAGTTGCATGCAGTAGCCAAGGCACTATGCATACTTCATATAATACATGGAATACTGGAATAAGTTTTAAAGCTCAGTAACAACACAACTAGCTAATCTCACTGTCTCTGAACTGATGAGATTATTAGTGTAGCACTTGGAGCAGAGATTCCCAGCATTCTTAGAGGTATTGTTGGTTTTTGTTAATCAGCCCTTTTTCCCCGTTAACATTTCTATTGACATAAGGTTTTTGCGTTTGGCTTAGATTTTTGTCTTCATGATCCATTTTTGACCCCAATGAAGTGATTAGTTGGTGGCTGCTCACAAAATATTGTTTGTGATTGTGATGTTCCCATCTGGGACCGGCTGCACCAACAGAGCTTAACTGAGAGGGTCTTCACTGCTAAGTCAGTTTAGGCCAAGACCAGTTTTAAAAGAGGACTTTACGCTTGATGCACCAACCAAAGTTACACCTAGGCACAAGTAATACGGGTCTTAGTGATGCACATTCATGGGAAAACATATGCTAAGCAATCTGGGTTACTAAGCAACACTACTGCATGTTATCTAATACTGGCAACTTGTCACTTGATGCTACCAAAATACAAAACACTATCAAACAATAAAAAGTAATTTCACCAACAGTGAAACCTGCTTATTTACTTAATTATAAAGACTGCTTAAAGTCACACGGATAAATAAACATCCCAACAGCTCAATTTAAAAAAGAAAAAAGTTAATATGGGAGGGTTCAGGAAAACAGTGCACAGTAGAATGGTGTTTCTCAAAAATCTCTGAGCCGTGACCATTTAAAGATGTACTTTGGGGTGTATGAACATCCCATCCTCTCCCCTCCCACTGAAACACCACAGCTGTTCACATTTCTTTGTATGGGGGGTGTGGGCTTGGAAGAAAGCCTCTTCTGTCTGCTTCTGTTTTAAACACTAGCTATATTGCTGGCTCTGCTTCTACCTGTAGTATGTTCAAAGCAAGGACTTTTCACAGAATGCATGGCAGAAAATGATGTTTATGAACCTAAATAAACAAAACAACAACTATTCGCTTTGGTTTTAACTGCGGTGTTAAAATGTGTGGCAATATTTGCAGACATCCAACAGTTTTTTCTAAACTCAGCCATTCTGAACAAAGTGATATGTCTGCTTTTGTGCATGTGTTGTAACATAGTTAGCTAACCATGTACTGTTGATACAAAAAAGTTATAAGTTAGAGAACTTAGTTGTTTAAGCACTGCTGCTCACTGCGTCAGTTAGACTTAAGACATTAAAGAACTAGGAACTTTTTAAAGCTGTTACGACCTTGAAAAGGTCTAGAATTTGACTTAATGCCTGGACCAGCTTGGAGTGAAAGTTATGCACTGTCTTAGTCAAAATTTAAAATGGTCTTGACCTTACACCCAAAAAGCTACGACCAACTTAGCTTACAATCAGGCGTAAGCCCTATTGGTGCAACCAGCCACAAACTGAATATTTATTAAAAACCCTTCTCCTATGATTCTGTATAAAACAGAGTAAATTAACCATGTGATAGACTACAGGAAAGATATTCATGTATGAATGGATATGACTTCCTTATACTGTAGTAATGTGATCTTGTGTTGTAGCATCTGGTGTCACTGTCTTGTCCGAGTGACAGGCCAAGTCAACAGGAAATGTCTTAGTATTCCCGATGGCTTGAAATCTGTAAACCAAGTATTCTGGGGGATTTTGTTTGTCATTATCTTTTTTACTTTTACATTCTTTCTTTTTTGCTCTCTGACCGCTCTGATCCGTACCACTCTGATCCGTACCACTCTGATCTGTCTGATGTGTATAAAGTTCATCACATTTGACACACTTTTCATGACATATCATAATTGTATGTTGTTTTTTGCCTCCAGGACTTAAAACTGGAATCAGAGGTGTTGAATGTACATCATAGAAAGTGTAGAGATGTGTCTGTTTATCACAGTCGTAAAAAGACAGTTTGTGTTTCTCACAGTCTAAAAACACTCCCAGCTTTGAGACCTGTTCTCTTATTAGAACAGGAGTCTGAGAGGGATCATTAACATAGTAACCTTTCTCTTTCTCATAGTGAAGAACCCAGTAGCCGTTCTGTGGAGTTAAAGGAACTTTTCTCCTCTTCTCTGCTGTTTCATTGGTCACTCCAACATACCAGGATGATGAACGCTTACATGACTTGCTATTCTTTGTAGTATATGGTTCTATCATTACTGTTATCTCCCAGTAGTACCGCCCTGAACTGATTCTCTCTTCACAAAGAACATGGTTAAACAGTGTCTTATCATGGAGATCTGATTTACATGTTACTCTTGACTGACGCTTTCCAACTTCCAGAAAAGAAGCGCTTAATGCATCTGGTCTGATAGCAACTGGGGGGAGAAAAAAAAAACACAATACATCAAATTAATATAAATTGAGGTTACATACCTAGAAAACACCAATAATATTAAAAATAGACACCAGTCTTACCTGTCGTTGAACAAAAGGTTAAAGAAAACCACAATTCTGTCTTTATTCAGCACAAAATGGACACCAGTGACAAGTTTTTACCCTTTCAGGCAGAGCGAGGAAGACAAAAGTATATGGATACTTTGCTAACTTTATCTTTTTGCTTGCTGTCCTCTCATCTGCCTTTTAAGTAAGAGTGTTAATTAAAAATCGGTGTATTGTAATATTCCACGCAGGCTGTTAATTATTAATGCTATGATATGGGGTCAGTAATATTTCTTGTTTTCCTTTTTCATTACAGATAAAGCTCTGTGAGAGTAACAGTGTTTTACCTTTACATGCAAGCATTTTTTCCCAGTCTGCAAAGAAAAAATAGTACATATTTTGAAGGAGCAGATTTTTTTAATGACACAAATATGTTTTAGCAATGGAACAAAATTAAAAGTATTTAGAAATTTACCTGGAATTTCTTTTTCTGTATGTTTTCCTGAAAATGTTCAAAGAAAAGTAAGTTAGTTTTCTGAAAGAGTAGTTGAGATTCAACAGGAACGTATTTCAGTTTTAAAGTATCCCTGCTAGCTTCAAGTATGAAGTATAATCAGTACAGGCCTCTTCTTTAATTCACCACATTATTTCTAGGTAGAATAATTTGTGGAGTTTTGCACTGATCACCATTTTAGACTATTTAAAACTTGTGACAGTGGAGAACTTTGTTTAAAGGACTGTTTTACTAAATATAGGGGACTGTGCCTCCTTTTTTGCACTATATTAAATACAACTGCAATTCCAAAAAGGTTGGGATGCTGTGTAAAATATAAATAAATGTAAATAAAAACAGAATGCAATGATTTGCAAATCTCATAGACCCATATTTTATTCATAATAAAACATAGACCACATACCAGATGTTGAAAGAGAGACATTTTACCATTTCATGAAAAACATTAACCCATTTAGAACTTGATGGCAGCAACGCATCTCAAAAAAGTTGGGACAGGGCCGTGTCTACCGTTGTGTAGCATCCCCTCTTTTTTTTAACAACAATCTGTAAACGTCTGGGATATGAGCAAACCAATTGCTGGACTTTTGGGAGAGGAATGTTGTCCAAATCTTGTCTGATGTAGGATTCTAACTGCTCAACAGTCCTGAGTCTTCTTTGCCGGATTTTTTGTTTTATGATGCGCCAAATGTTTTCTATTGGTGAAAGGTCTGGACTGGAGGCAGGTCAGTTCAGCACCTGGACTCTTCTTCTGCAAAGCCATGCTGTTGTGATGGATGCAGCATGTGGTTTAGCATTGTCTTGCTGAAATATGAAAGGCCTTTGCTGAAAGAGATGCTGTCTGGATGGGAGCACATGTTGCTCTAAAACCTCTATATACTGTTCAGCATTGATAAAGCCTTTCCAGATGTGTGAGCTGCCCATGCCATAGGCAATAATGCAACCCCAAACCATCAGAGATGCAAGCTTTTGAACTGTGCACTGCCGATAAGCTGGATGGTCCCTCTCCTCTTGAGTCTGCAGGACACGGCGTCTGTGGTTTCCAAAAAGAATTTTGATTCGTCTGACCACACAACAGTTTTCCCTTTTGCCTCAGCTCATTTTAAATGAGCTTTGGCCCAGAGAAGACGGTGGCGTTTCTTGATCGCGTTGACATACGGCTTCTTCTTTGCATGATACAGCTTTAACTTGCATTTGTGGATTGCACGATGAACTGTGTTCACAGACAGTGATTTCTGGAAGTGTTTCTGAGCCCATGCAGTGATTTCTAGTACAGAATCATGCCTGTTTTTAATGCAGTGCCGTCTGAGGGCCCGAAGCTCACAAGCATCCAATATTGACCGTCGGCCTTGTCCCTTGCGTACAGAGATTTCTCCAGATTCTCTGAATCTTTTGATAATATTATGTACTGTAGATGGTGGGATATCCAAAGTCTTCACAATTTTACATTGAGAAACATTTTTCTGAAATTGTTCCACAATTTTTAGACACAGTTTTTTGCAAAGATGCCCATCTTTGCTTCTGAGAGACTCTGCCTCTCTAAAATGCTCTTTTTATACCCAGCCATGTGAGTTAGTTGCAAATTGCTCCTCCAGCTATTTTTTATTAGTACCACTTACTTTTCCAGCATTTTGTTGCCCCGTCTCAACTTTTTTGAGATGTGAGTTATGAAATGATAAAATGAATGAATGAATAATGAAATGGTAAATGTCTCACTTTCAACATTTGACGTGTTTTATGTTCTATTGTAAATAAAAAATGCAAATCATTTCATTCTGTTTTTATGTACATTTATTTACATTTTACACAGCGTCCCAAATTTGTTTGAATTGGGGTTATAATATTAGCTGATCTTATCAGTTATAAGTTCAGTTATAATTTTATCCATCACAAAAGTACATGTAAGCTTAGCCATAGTTTAATCTAACAATTATCTTGTGGCCTAATAATGTGTACATTCAAAAATATTTAGCAACCTTAAATTAGAGTGGCATTTTGATTAACCTTTGAACATAATGGTCAAGACAAATTTACTACTATTTTTCTGAAAGGTGTTAATATACACCATAGTGTTATCCTATAAATCTGTCTTCACCGACTCAAACTTATTTGTAAATTTCAAAGATATAAAATTAGTTTTGAATTGATCTATACTTTTGAGTTTTGAAGTATCACTTTTGGAAACTTATCAAATCAATTAGGAACAGTGAGAAAACAATGAATGAAATGGAAACAAAACACGTGAAAAGTGGTATTTATGTATGAAAGTATGTAACAAAAGTAATTTTTAAGTTGTAGTTTGAGTGTCTTAGTTTTGCTTATCTGTCTCAAAACAAAATGTGTTTGTTCCAGGTTACACTATCAGACGATGCTCATCATGTCACAGTGTTTCTGAATTTACTTTCTCTGATTCTACTTTTAAGCACTTCAGGTGTATTGATCTCTACATAATCTCTACATGACAGTGGATGTGATGGTGGTACCTGAGATTTGAAGGGTTCCCCTCCGCTTGGACCCCGCTTTAAAATAAATGTGATTCTTTAAAGTTCGCCCTTACAGTTTTATACATATTTTTGTGAGGTTGTTTTTTTACTGGTGAATTTACTGCTGAATGACTAAATAACTGGAAACAAACACAAACAGTGTTATTAGTATAGGTGAGGAAGATCTTCAGAGGACGATGTTTTCTTCTGTGTGATACATGCATGGTCATAGGTAGAGATGTGAAGTTCAATATTTTTACCTTTGAGGTAAAACCATGGACAGATTATAAATTGATTAAACTTAATTTAAAAATCCAACAAGTTGATGCAGTTTTTACAGTGCAATAAGTACAATTTAGGGCATGATAATGGGCAAACATGGAATTAATGTTAAATTACTCATTTAAACCATGCAATTTCATAATACGAAGAAGTACTGCAATAAGAAATTAACTTTCATCTTCAACTTTTGTTTTTCCACCAGAGAGGTCTCCAAATCCCTAAATCCTACATAGTGTTGCTTTAAACCATGCAGTTCCACAATGCAAAGAAGAATACAGAATCTGAAAATTTACCTTCGTTGTCTTTTTCTGCATTTGACCCTGTGTTAATTGTTTCTGGTTCTGCCCCTGTTTAAAGAAAAACAGGTTCAACATTATCTTTAACACTGTAATATACAGTTCCATCTAGAAGTATTGGCATCTTTGGTGAATGTGAGCAAATGAGGCTATAAAAATATACCATGGTTTGTCAGTGGACTTGCACTGAAATTATGAGAAAAATCTACCCTTTCAGTGAGGCAAAATTCCTTGAAAATAAATATTTCTTAAAAATCCCTGAAATTATTTTAAATAAAGTGTTGAAAATCACAGTTTATTAACAGTTCAAAAGTTAGTATTCATGATGGTATAGGGGTGCATTAGTGCACATGGCATGGGTGATGTGCACATCTGTGAAGGCACCATTAATGCTAAATGATATATACAGGTTTTGGAGCAACATATGCTGCTATGCAAACGACATCTTTTTCAGGGAAGGCCTTGTTTATTTTTGCAAGACAATGTCAAACTAGTGCTGGATGATTTTCACAATTAATTCGGTTAATTCGAATTAACTTTAATTAAAATACCAACAAAAACTATTCAAATTTTCAAGACGTACAAAAAACGCATCTTAAATAAAAAACTTCGCCTCTGACCTCAGCCACGCGCGCTAGAAAAAAAAACAAACACTCCAAGATGGAGGCACGTGGCACATCGCAGAGGCGTGAGCTCGTACCAAAGAAAGGTGGAAACATCAGTTCAGTGGTATGGAACTGGTACAGATTTGAAAAGTCAGATGTTGAACAAATTCATGTGAAGTATAAGTTGTGTCGAAGGGCAGTTGCAACCAAATGTAACAGTACGACGAATCTGTTCCTGCTCTTATGACACAAACACCCAGTGGAATGGGAGCAATTAGTGAAACAACACAATGAAAATGAGTGCGGCTGGGAACATTGTTAAGGCCTCTGCACTTCTTGCGAAACAAACTTCTCGAGGGTTGTGTGAAGCCGAAAGAGACTTCGCGAGCTAATAAGCTCGCATACTTTATGCAATTTGGTGTTGCCTGTCGCGGATGCTCCACATGACGCTACGACATTTTATGGTAAGTTTCATGGCTGCTGGAAAACGATTCTTTCATAATTCTAACTATTGCCACGTTTACGTTCAGAATACTGCCATCATTAAAGGTGGAACGGGAAAATTCAAACAAGAAGCTGGTGAACAGAAAGCCAACTTCGTTGGCCAGCCTCGTCCTCTTGTGAACCTAAATATAAGATAACCTGTATGTTTTGGCGCTCAGTACTAGTTAGTGTTAACAAATAACAGACTTGGCATCTTACATTTTGGAGGTATTCATTGTTTATTTAACAAATGCGCGTTTCACAGTGAAATATTAGTGTATCTGCCAAAGCCAAAGTTCCTTAAAGTTGTCCATCTTTGTTTAATGGCACGCCTCTTTTTTTACCGACCAATCACAGGCCCTGTTGCATAGCGTCTTCGTCTGCGGAGTTCACCCAGCTGCCATGTGTGCGACACGGCAAACGAAGCCTCCACGCGACGCCTGCGGTTGTTCGTTTTCTCCACAATTACGCCGCATTGTTTGCTGAAGCCAGGCGAACATCGTCTCCGCAAGAAGTCTGCTGAGGCCTTTACCTTTCAAATGGCATCTCTCAAGCCTGAAACAGTAGATAGGGTTGTGTTCCTTTCAAGAAACCTGTAAAGAACTTTGTGGTTTGCACTTTTCTTAGGTTAAGGAGGTTATGCTTGCACATTATTTAAAGTGAGAGTTGCTTGTGAGCTTTAATGAAGCTGCTTGCTATTCTTAAAAGATTATCACTAATTAAAATGGTTCTTTTATGTTTTATTGTTATTTTTTGTTACAAATTTTGTTGTGCTTACACAGTTTGAGTCCCCTGAAAGGTTATTTAAAAGTAACCACTATTTGCACACTTTAATAATTATAGTTGGTGCTGTTACTATTTTTGCACTTCTGCAGTCTTTTAAATTAAAGTGCAAAAAAGAAATTGTCTTTTTTTCCAATGGCATTATGCATAAATCGTAATTGGAATCAAGAATTGTTAATAAATTTGAAAATTTTACTTCTTTGCAATATCGTCCAGCCCTATGTCAAACCACATTCTTCATGTATTACAACAGCATGGCTCCGTATTAAAAGACTCCAGGTGCTAAACTAGCCTGCCTGCAGTCCAGATCTGTCACTACTGAAAATATTTGGCGCACTATGAAATGAAAAATACAACAAAAGAGACCCCGAACTGTTGAGCAGCTGAAATCTTATAGTAAGCAAAAATGGGAAAACATTTCACTTTCTAAACTACAGCAGTGTAACACAGTGGTAAACATGCTGCCATCCCAACTTCTTTGTAACGTGCTGTTGGCATCAAATTCAAAATGGTAATATATTTTTCAAAAAATAGTAAAATATCTTAGGTCCAACATTTGATATGTTGTCTTTGTAGTATTTTCCTTTAAAAATATGGTTTACAAGCTTTGCATATCATTGCATTCTAATTTCATTTACATTCTATACAGCGTCCGATCTTTTTTGGAAATGGGTTCTAAGTAAAAACTTTGAAACAACTGGATCTGAGGTTGATGTGTCTGAATGAAGACACAAGTGTATTTTGGAAGAGTGAGGATTTGAGAGCCAAAACTTCCTACAAGTATTGCAGACACTGCAGGAGCTCAATAAATCTCTGTAACTACAATTAGACAATATTTCCATGACATCAAACTATTTGGAAGGCCTGTCTGAAGAGAGGCTCTGCTGTTATCAAACCACAAACTGTCGCTGTCTGTACAAAACCTCCTATCTCCATTTTTGTCATTTTTCAATTTTTGACATAATTTGTGAATACCAGCTGAAACTTTCACAATGATGGACCAGCAAAACTGCTCTAAAATGCTTGGAAAAAGGTCTTGTTCCATTAACTCCCCTTCAAAGTTAAAATGCGAGCTCTTGGAGTGTGCTGAACATCATTGGTAGATAAAGTCTTTGGAAAGGCATTAAATATTTTCGCAACTCAATGGCAGTAAAACTACCACAGGACGAGTATGTTTTGGTATTTTGATTTTAAATGGTCTGTAACCTCTCAGGAGAGGACATAAACACTGCCATGGCCAATCCGCAACACCTGTAAAAGATGACATTAGCCCAGGACCCCAATGTATAATTAATCCTGTCCAAATCAGACTAAATTCATGCAGATAAGAACCCTATCCTCAGTATGAAATATGGTGGTGGACCCTATATGTTTTACTTCCTAAGGTCCTGGAAATCTTGTGAGTTCCATGGCATAATGGACTCCATCAAATAAGTTGGAGAGTTTGCAACGAAGTGAGCCAAATACAAAGAAAACCTGAAAACCAGTGGGACCAAGTGAAGACTGAGGTCTCAGAAGCATGTGGAGAGAGTTTGAACTGAAATGATGTCAGATCCCTGTCTATGTGTTCTGCAACCTCATATCACGTTTTTGAGAAAAATTGTTTGTATAAGATTTTTAAGTTGTATAATTTTGCCTCAGTGAAGGTTCATTTTTCTCCTCATACTTACCAAGCCTAAGAATAATTCTGAAGAATGTTGTAAATTCAAAGTATTAACATTGAATGTGAATAATTTTTTAATGTTGAGTGATAAAATCTCAAGTTGACTGTTTTTACATCTGCAGTGCTTTGTGACTGACAAAGGTAACTCGCAGGCTGAGACACATTCAGTAAACATATGGACAGTTTAATAACACTTATAAAACCCTTAATTTGTGCAGTTGGTATGTTTTGATCATCATAGTAAAAGGTTTAGATCATACTGAGTGGTGGACTATCATAAGTGCACACTTCTGAAAAGTATCAAATGAAGAAAACATGAAATGCAGTGAAATGATGCTGTTACTCAAGTCTACTCACCAACAAGAGGTATTTGCTCTTCTACATGACCTTAAAGAGAAAGAAAGCATCAACACTTACGTATATAATTTATTCAAACATTTATATTTTCATTTATAATTTCCAGTTTTTCAGTAATTGCATTATGTTACAGCAAAAAATTAATCTAAACTAATAAATTAATATTAAAGATCAACTTCCTCACAACAGCAGACTGAATCTGACCTACAGAAGTGAGCTCTGGATCTTTCAATCAATTTTGGCCTATATTCCAGATAATCCCAAAATTTTGGGCTTTAATTAGGTTTCTCTGATAACTACACATTTTCTAAGAACGAAGCATTCAGTAGAATGTAGTAAAGGTTGGAGATGCAGCTTGTTTACAGTGAGTCTTACCTTCTGATGGAGACTTTTTGTCTTTAGGGAAAATGTAGCCTACATTGCAGAAATATTCCAAAAGTTACAATGTTGTCTGAATGTATGAAGCTTTTAATTAGATTTCACTGATAACTATATATTTCCTACCTCTAACCTTGAGGATGATGAGCATTGTCATTATGGTGAAAACCAAAAGACTGATAACCAGTAAGATGGTGAAGGCTCTCCATCCTGGAGAAACTGCTGATCAAATATAACATGTATTTTATTAATATATCACACAAATATTGAGATGACAGTTAAACAGCATCAGACAGAATAGTATGGGACTAACCAGGTTCTGAAGTTGCACAAGCAGGTTTGAGTAGCAGTACTCTTCCCTCTCTCATCTCCTGATCAGATAAACCCACAGAACAGGAGATCCACTCTGACTCCAAGGGAGAGAAAAGCAGCCAAGAGTTCACACTGACCAACCCTTCAGAATCTTAGCAATGAGAGTCAGAGAGGAAGAGGAAGGGGGAGATACAGTAAAGGAAAGGGAGAGAAAAGGAGAGGGAGAAAGAGTGACAGAGAGGTTTAGTGCTCATTAGTGAGTGAGAAGTTTTCTATACTTTTATACTATTTATTGTAGATCATCTTAGTGACATTCACTTTACCACCTTACAATAATCTTTCTTACTTCTTTTTATACTAATAACTAAAACATAAAAAGTCAGATCATCGATCCACCACCATATTTCACAGTGGAGGATGAGGTACTTTTTTGCATGGTTTGTTTCCAAAATCCTTAATTTTGGTAAAATGTAACCATAGAACTTGGTCCCACTGAAAGCTCCAGTAATGTCTGGCAAACTGTAGGAGCTTGAGGTTGTTAGGCCTTGTCAGCAGAGGCTTTCATTTGTTCCGAGCCTCAGACTCAACTAATGTGTCCAATTCCCCAGCTGTGTTCCTTGATGATTCTATGGCCAATATAACCATCCTTCTCACTGTGCGTGGGGTCAGTATAGACATTTGCCCTCTTCCCAGTAGATTCTTCACATCTCCAGTAGCTTTAAAGCTCTTAATTACTGACCTGATAGTGGAAATGGGAATTTTTTATAACTTTATTGCCATAAACACATATTGACAGGCATTTAACACACAACAAATTCCTTGAGATTTGGGCTGCACTTATCATACATGCTGTATACACATATACAGTAGATATGTATGTGTACACTAATAAATATACATATGTGTGTGTGTGTGTGTATGTGTATATATATATATATATATATATACACACACACACACACACACACATCTACACACCCCTGTTAAAATGTACAAAAAACAGACCAAAATGACTCATTTCAGATTTATTTCCACCATCAATGTGAGTACATAGTCTGTACAATTCCATTGAAAAACAAACTGAAGTCATTTAGAGGACGAAAATAACAATATAGAACTAAAACAATGTTAAACTAATTAACCCTTAAACTAATATTTTGTAACTAATACTCCTCTGTGGGAATCACACACCGTGTGTAGGGAGTTTACTTTGGCAGGACGATGCCTTTGTAGATCGTGTTGTTACGCTGCGCTTTTGGTCTTTTTGTTAGGAGTTTTTCAGTTAGTCTGGCAGACTTTAGTTTTTAAGCTACAGCCTTCAACATGGCGTCACTGGAAGTCCAGAAATGGGCATTTTCAACTGTTTATTTTCTTGTAGACATTTCCTAATTTGTGCAGCTCAACAGCCTTTTTTTGTAAATCATTGCTGTATTCTCTGGTCTGTCTGACTGTAAAGATAACTAAGATAATTTGGCCTTTGTGTCACCTGTTCCTAATGGTTCAGATGGCAATAATGGCTATAAAACATTTTTTACTCTCAAGAATTTCCAATGATTGTGGCACACATAAATTTGACAAAATATTTATTTCCTGATAACAGTGAATCGCAGCTCCCCAATGCCAGCAGCACTCATGCAGCTCCAGACCATGATGCTACCACCACCATGCTTGACTGTAGGCAAGAGACAGTTGTCTTGGTACTCCTCACTAGGGCGCCACCACACATGCTGGACACCATCTGAGCCAAACAAGTTTATCTTGGTCTCGTCAGACCACAGGACATGGTTCCAGTAATCCATGTTCTTGGACTGCTTGTCTTCAGCAACCTGTTTGCAGGCTTTCTTGTGCATCAGCTTCAGAAGAGGCTCCCTTCTGGGACGACGGCCATGCAGACCGAGTTGATGCATTGTGTGGCGTAAGGTATGAGCACTGACAGGCTGACCTCCCACTTCAACCTTTGCAGCAATGCTAGCAGCACTCGCGTCTATTTTTTGAAGCCAACCTCTGTATATCACGCTGAACATGTGGACTCAACTTCTTTGGTCGACCCTGGTGAGGCCTGTTCCGAGTGGAACCTGTCCTGGAAAACCACTGTATGACCTTGGCCACCGTGCTATAGCTCAGTTTCAGGGTGTTAGCAATCTTCTTACAGCCCAGGCCATCTTTGTGGAGAGCAACAATTCTATTTCTCACATCCTCAGAGAGTTCTTTGCCATGAGGTGCCATGTTAAATATCCAGTGGCCAGTATGAGCGAATTGTTCCCAGAACACCAAATTTAACAGCCCTGCTCCCCATTCACACCTGGAACCTTGTAACTCTAACGGGTCACATGACACCAGGGAGGGACAATGACACAATTCGGCACAATTTGGACTTGTTCACTGTGAGGTGTACTGACTTGTGTTGCCACCTGTTTAGACATTAATGGCTGTGTGTTGAGTTATTTTCAGAGGACAGTAAATCTATACTGCTATACAAGCTGTATACTGACGATTAAGTTATATCCAAGTTTCATTTCTAGAGTGTCCCATGAAAAGATACAATAAAATATTTGCAGAAATGTGAGGGGTGTACTCACTTCTGTGGAATACTGTATATTTACACACACACACACACACACACATATATATATATATATATATATATATATATATTATAATTTATATACATATAAAATAAATAAAATATACACTTGTGTGTGTATATATATATATATATACACGCACACAAATACTTGGCATCCACCTCCTTAACAATCCTTCACAGCAAACACACTTACATTCAGGCACTTCTGTTTACTCATATTTACTCATTAATACTAGCAAAACCATCATGTTTAACTGAATTGTTGGCCTGTTTATTTTCACTTCTTCCCATTAAGGAACAAAACTTATATCTGAATAGTTGTTTCAGTGTTTGAATACTAGAACCTCAAATGGTTATCCACGTACTACTAATGCAGCTTCTCGAAGGGTAAAGTAAGTCTTCTGTGTGGCCACACACCTACCACTACACTATTAAATAAAACTTAAAACTAGTTATAGTAGTATAATGGAATGCTTGCTTACCCTGCAAAAGTGTTTGTTTTGCACAAAAACATAACTGCTTCACTTTCTAGGTATAAAGAAACAAGAAATAAAACATACAATGTCTAAAAGTAAATTAATTTAAAAATCTTTCAGCAAATATACATACACAATTTTTTATAACTTGAATATTCTTGACTTTAACTGTTAGCTCATTGGCAACTTAACATGAATGTTGCTACTTTGGATGTTGTATGCTTGTTTCCCAGTTTTGAGAATTTACAATATCTAAATTTTAGATCTATTTATTAACAAGTATACTACACCGCAGCTCTCTGTAGTGGTTTCTAAAGTGGATTATAATGTAGTGACTAAGTTGTGGAAAAATATGAAATATGAAATTTTCTGTAGCAACAAACATTTAAATAAATGTCTTTTATTTTTAAATGTAAGACAGTTCTGACCTTGTGATGGTTTGATGTTGCAAAACTAACTTATATTTCTAGAAAACTTGATTAGTTATTCAAGCTATAATACGGTTACTGTTTATTCTAGAATGGAACAGAAATTTGGACTGTGCTTTAGCTACGAGCTTTAAGAGTAGCACTGAGAGCATGAAGTAACATTTTTATATCTGCTTTATGAACAAACCTGTTTTATAGTGATTAACACTGTTCCTGAGTTCTCTTTCTCCTTTGTCTCTCCAGGTGAGGGTGGGCTTTGGTGACCACCCACTTGATGCACAGGTAACATTCATTTGGTTTCCAACATCAGCAAATGAGAGGAGAGGAGGAGATCCAACCACTAGAGCAAAGGATGAGTAGATGATTTTACATGGAATGAATGAACATGTGGGAAAATGTTGTAGCTGGATTATTCAGAAAATACATGTAGCTAAACAAATACGCAAATAAAACAAGTAAAATAAACAAAACATATTTAAATAGATATCCATTTGTTTAGAATAATCTGATCCTGATGTTTGAATAATTACATTAATTTCTCACCTGTAATATTTAGGACCACACTAGCCCTCTCATACCATTTGGTAC
This sequence comes from Colossoma macropomum, assembly GCF_904425465.1. Taxonomy (NCBI): domain Eukaryota; kingdom Metazoa; phylum Chordata; class Actinopteri; order Characiformes; family Serrasalmidae; genus Colossoma; species Colossoma macropomum. The sequence goes on from NW_023494904.1 coordinate 73,917, forward strand.
TCTGGACATAACACACATATTCTCCTCTGTCTACTTCTGTGAAGTTCTCTAGTTTTAGAGAGACGTTCCCTTTCTGCAGTTCTCCAATCAGAGACACTCTGTCTCTGTACTGAGGATCTCCAGCGTTCTCCTGGACCTTTAGATCTTTGTACAGCAGAACTGGGTTCTCTTTTTTATTGGGACGATACCAGCGTACTTCATAGCTCTTAATGTCCAACACAGTGGAAAGTCCACATTGCAGGACAACAGAAGATCCTATTTGAGCTGAGATGACTCTATCAGGAACTAACAAAGAGAACGCATCTAAAAGAGAGAGGCTGTTTTTATTTTTTAAATTTGTAGTATATTTATATTATATATTCTTGAGTCTCGAGTTCTGAGTCTTAAAATTGTAATGTATGTGGTTGTGCTGCAAATTACCTCCATTTGAACAAATAAGAAGGTCAAACATCAACAGCAGGACTAGCATAACTGTTAATGGAAAACAATTTTAGTAAAATACATACTTATTTAATATGTTAATGGATATTGCATCCCATGTAAAAATACTGAAAATACAGACAAATGCAAACTACTTAAATGTTGAAACTTAAAATTTAAAATATGTTCATGATAAACGCCCAAAGCTCATGACATATTCTGATACCTGTTTTCGTGGTCTTTTGGCTCCAGTGGCCTTTTCAATGAAAACTGATTAACAAATGAATCCAGTAAAGGTAATTAGTATGTATTTACTGCTGAACAATAAAAAGGTTAGAAATAATGCTTATTTCGCATGTACAGCATTATATGCTCGTGCTTGAAATGCAATGCATACTTTCAGGACATAGTACTCTCATTACACCTTAACTTCAGACCTGAATTTGAACCCATTTTACTTTCACTTTGTTAACTCCAAAAAAAACAAAAGCCACAAAATTGTCAAAATGAATGAATATCATAAAAAGAGTAAAATATGATAAATTGTTGTGGTATCTGCCAAGTAGAAAGGCTCAGATATCAGCCACTGACTAAAATCACAGCCTACCTTTACGTGGAGCCGGTGAGGTGTACTAAAACATGTAAAATATCTTGAAGGGAGTCGGGATTAGCCCAGATTATTTAGTCCAACCGTTAAGAGGTCTTGAACATTAGAGCAGAAACACAAGGCTTTATTTCCAAATTATCAGAATGTAAGGAGTTACATCCAGAGCTGCTGCTGTTTTCTTGCCACTGTTGCCGCACCTGGAAGCACCAGGAAAACCTGAATGAGGAAACTGGCACAGAGGACAGGAATGCAGCTGAGCATGACTTGGTACAGTCACTGGCATCTTCTACTTTGTGCACAGGTGTAGAAACTTTTTCACAGTTCTGTTAACTGGACTTGGTGTAGGCTATTTAATAAACAAGTGTCCATTTGATATAATCTATTGCAGGCGCGGCCAAACGTTGGAGGGTCACATAGAGCAACACCAACTCATTAGATTTACTTTTGGTATGTTGCCAGTATATGTGATGGTATATGTAAAATACTCCAACAGTTTCCTTACAAAAGCTCTCAGTGAAAAGATCTTCTTCACACTGGTGATCTCTACATCTTCTCCTGTAGCTACACCAACATCTGTTATGCTCTGTAAGCTCGTAACTGCTACATGGATTGTTACACTTACATATGCTCATTTACATAATTCACATACCATTTACATGACGCACACCCTTAGTCACGCAGAAGTTTCAACTGGGACCCAATAAAATGACAGCACTCAGCGGCTCATGAGCCAATGGCTGTGCTTGTGGGTGGAAATTAAATGCACTGTTCCCCCTACTAATGAAACTTTATAGTGTTAAAACTATGATGACTGAAAAGCAAATAAAGTTTTATCTTTATATATATATATATATATATATATATATATATATATATATATATATATACATATATATATATATATATATATATACATATATATATACACACACACACACACACATATGCAATCTTTGTCATTTCTGGCTGAGATTTTTTGTTGGTGAATTGCAGGAATTTTTGCTATTTTTTTGCAAAATGGCCTTGAACCATCCGTGCTCATAAAGGACTAGACCTTTCCTGGATGCTCCTTTTACATACAAGCATAACTGCATCATATTTACAAAAACAAATAAGTTAATAAAATATTATGTATCTTGTCTTTGTACTATTTCTGTTCAAATACAGGTCAAAGTAGATTTATAATTCACTGCTTTTGCCTTTATTAACATTTTTTCCTACTGTCCCAACTTGGAATTGGGTTTGTAATAAGGTATCTGTCATTAAAGGCTTCAGAGTAAACAGGTTCAAATGCTGGAACATTCGCTTTCATGAAAATTGGGGAACTTTGCAAATGCAAACAAATATTGATGCCATCCATAAACAATGAACCAAGTGAGCTGTGAGCTTTAACTTTACACTAAATAAATTCTACATCACAAAGCTCAGTTAAAATATGTGTCCTATCCTAACAGGGGTCTGAACAACCCAGATCACTGCTACACTACATACATAGATGCCCATTGTTTGTGTCACCTTCGCCTTGGCCACTCCCACCTGTTTAGAAGCAGTGATTTAATTCTGGACTGGCCAGTAGATCAGAGTTGAACTAGAGAGACAGTAAAAATGTTGCTGGACTGGTTTAACTGTGAAACTGCATCATGTTTAAAGATTCTTCATTTGATATGAACAAATAAGCAGCAGCTAGCAGGGCAATATTAACAGCCATAGTTTTGGAATGGGCTGTCCAGCAAGCTCATATAGTTGTAATGACTAAGTGTCCACATACTTTTGACCATGTAGTGTATATTATATTTTCATTATGACACAAAACTACTGAAAGCTCTTGTCGTCCCTCAGTAGTTGCTTGGCAACAATGGCACACACTAAAATGAACTAAATTTTTTGATGGAAGAATAGTTAATTTTGATCATTATTAACTCTAAAATGTGTATTTTATCATATTTTAAGTTTTTTTTTAGTTAAATGCAGGTGATTTTAGACTAAGTCTGATTTTAAGCAGTCAAAAACAAACAGCTGCCTGTATTTGTTTAATAATAAAGGAGTATGTATGTGTATACTGTGAACGATATACTGGCTTTTAGAGTTAATTTAACTGAAAAAAACAACAGTAAGTTCTAGGGATGGGAATCTCTAGGCACCTCACGATTCGTTTCGATTCAGAGGGCTGTGATGCGATTCTAAAACGATTATCGATGCATCTTGATGCATCTTTTTTTAGTTTTAGTTTCTAATAAATTTACTTTATTCAATGAAAATGTGTTTATCATATTTTATGTTGTTCGTGTTAAATGCAGGTAATTTTAGATAAATCACCTTAGTAACAGTTTCAGTTTAGTGAGCATTAACACTGGGATAAACAGTGAAACGAGATAACGAGATAAATTAGCCTCTGTCAGTTTTGACGTTTTTCTTTCTTATTAAGCTGCAACCTGTTTATTTCTGTCGTTCTTTTCTTTAAAAAACCTCATTACCCCGGTAGACTCTTTTCTCTCTGTGTGTGAGTTTCTTTCTTATCTGTGTTTCTCTTCTGCGCTGCACGGACGCGGCCATCGCTGACGTCACTCGCACGGCCTGCTGGGAGTTGTAGTCTTTGCCTGACTCGCCATTTTGGTATAAATAGTCGTAGTTCGTTAACGTCTAAAAAACCCGCATAACGCAGCAACACAGTTAATAAAACAGCACTCCCGCTTCTTTCTATTCACACTGACACAATTCTGACACCACAGCGCAGCTTTTAGAGCTTAAAACTGCGTATTATTACTCTGAGCTCTCCAGGCTAATCCGACTAGCTGGGTTAGCGTAGCTACGTCTGCTGAGCTAACAGAGAGGAACTTCATGGACGGTTTAACCCCCACATATCCGATATACTCCGTTTTTTTTTTTTACCTTTTTGCTTCTATTTCTTTCAGAGCTCATAAAACGCCACTATATTTGTAAAGAAGGCCATATTCAGACAGACCTACACTCCGCTCCTCAGTACAGCCAGCAGCGCTAAGATAAGCTACTAACTTTGCTAACTACATATCTCGGCCGACATATACAAGTCATCTAACCTTAAAGAAACTCGCTGATTTTTTTTTTTTTCTAACTCAGCTGTGTAGAGTGAGAAGGAGGATTCAGCTAAGGAGTCGAGAGGAATCCAGAAACACTGCAGCAGAAACCAGTTTGTACTGGTTTCTCTGTGGGTCTGTCCCAAAACCTAGTGAGCTCTCTAAGTAGCCGCTGTCTACATAGGCAGCGTTCCAACCGTCATCTATCCTTATAGGGCAGATCAATGAGACTCTCTAGTTAGACGGCAGTGACGTCGCCTCTTGTTCCCGCCCACTGCACGAGACCGGCGTTTACTGACCTCAGCCGCCAGAATCACATTTAGCCAACATGGACCTGCTCTGGCAGTTTATATAGCGATTTAACTGTATTTGCTCTGAATGAAACAGCAAAATAGACAATAGTCGTGGTCAAACGTGGAAATTAAAAGAATTCAAGCACTACATACTCTGGCTATTTGTGCACCTTTACGGCTAGAAAACAGATAAAATAGCACAGAAAATCAGAATAACTTACATTTGAAGATGACGTCGCTGCTTGTCGAAGCGCTTCTGCCCGTCATTTTCAAACAAAAGTTGCGCTGGCAGGACTAAACAGGACTTACAGCTGCATTTATTAAAGCTCCTGTCAACATGTTTTTGTTTTAAAGGGGAACTCCACCACATTTTCAAAATTAAATGGTTAACATGTCAGCAAAGTCTTTTGGAGTGGTTTTAGTGTGAAACGCTCTGTTCTAGAGAAACTCAGCCAGGAACTTGAACAGTGGTGGTGAATGGAACCAGACGTCTGAGGAGTTTAATGCCTCTAAAAGCTCCTTCACAAGAAGTTATTACAGGAAGTGGTTATGAATACACAGCTTGATGTCTGGGACAATGTTTTAGAGTACTGTTTGGATACATTTAAGGAAAATATAGTAAAGAAGAATGTACTGAATGTCTTTGTCGTGTATGACCCGAATAACTGAAAACCTTCAGGTTTATGTTTATGAATTTAACAGGAGCTTTAATTCAGAGTCACTTAAAAAATATTACAGAGCACTGATCTGTGGCTACACTGACAATGATGATAGACAGCATGTGGTTGCTTGTATTGATTTTATCACTCAGTTCACAAGTAACAAGACTACAATCAAAAGTTATGAAAAGATGCCTTCATGACTAAAAACACACTGCTTTTCTTCTCTCTTGTTTTTCAGTATCAGTGAATGCTCGTCACAGTTCAGCGACCCAAATGTCTGGGACTGATGATGTTTTATGTTTCACAAACGTTCATTTCATTTATAGGGTGTCTAACAGCCAGTCATTCTTCTCACCAAACAGCAGAATTAAATGAAATAAAAATAAAAATTAGATTAGAAAAATTAAAATAAAAATTAAAAGTAAGGCAGAGCTTCTTTTTCCTCTCTGATTAGACCACTTTCATTATTTTTTTCACTCTTTCCTCAGTAACTTCATTGCTGAGCCTCTTTCAGACAGGTCATCAAAAGTGGCATTATTAATAGATTTTCAATACATAAATATGGACAATTAAGCTGAAACAATGTGCATTTTAACATACTAGAAATATTATTTATATATCCATGGCTCACATTTCTAACTGTGCCTACTGTATATACAGTAAGTATTAGCTAGTTTACACAACACTCATTGCACATCGTTATTAGATAATTTTGCTGATTTCCACATTATTTCTTTTAGATATGGGCAAATCATTCAATCTATTCCTGCTGTGGATAAAGTTCATCACATACCACTAAGTTTATTTGAGATATTTCAAGTGAATATTAAGGTCTGGGATATAAAACTGGAATCAGAGGTGTTGAATATACATCATAGAAAGTGTAGAGATGTGTCTGTTTATCACAGTCGTAAAAAGACAGTTTGTGTTTCTCACAGTCTAAAAACACTCCCAGCTTTGAGAACCGATCTCTCACTAGAACAGGAGTCTGAGAGGGATCATTAACATAGTAACCTTTCTCTCCATCATAGTGAAGAACCCAGTAGCCGTTTATTAAAAGGGCCCATATCCTACATTTTTCTTCCATTTCATTTGTTTCCCTGAGGTCATTTACAATGTTTGTGTTTTATGTACCAAAAATAATTATGATTAATTTTTACATCGCTATTTTTCAACCTCTCTTTATTCCTTAGAAGCAAACTGGCTGTTTTTTGTTACTGTGTGTAAGACTGATATATGGAAATGAGCTCTGTTCTGATTGGTTGCCTTGTGTTGAGCCCCATTAAAAAAGCACTCGGAGCTAAAAAACATCTTAGGACTTCAGTGTGAATGGGCAGGACTAAACTGCTGTGGGCTAAATGTGTGGATATATGTGAATGTGCTGGTTTCTATGTCATCACAAAAACAATGAATTTAAAACAAGCTGTTTTTGCAGATTAATTTCCATATATGAACTGGGGAGTGAATGACACTGTTTAAAACTTTAATAATGTTTGCAAACTTTACCAAACTGCTTTATTTCAAAATAGTTAGGAAATTTTGGTTTTCAGAATGTTTATTTTATCGCTTTGTTAATCTTACCCCATATCATCATTTTCTTGTAGGAAACCTTAAGCTCCAATAAATATGTAACCGGAACACCTGTTTTTCTTTCACCCATGGTTCCTGTTTGCTCTTTTAGATCCAATTATATTATGGGTGAGTTACTCGTAACAAACAATAGCAAAATATTCTACAGAATGCAGGCTTATGGTTTCTAATATGTCTGTTGGTTTCATGTAACAGGGGTCTGTTAAGAAACATAAATGTTCTGTTTGTTTCCTTGGTTCTACAAGTTTAGAGGGAATTATTCAAATCGTTATGATACTTGAAACATATTTCATTTATTTAGTCATGGTGAATCAGATTTGGGCCGACACAAAGAAAGAGGTCACTCCTGTGGAGGAGGCGTTCATAGACTGTGTACCACCAATTAGAGTTGGAGATGGTGAATAGCCAATCACCCTTATGGGAGAAGGACCTATCAGCAGTCTGGCTCCACCCCAAGTGGGGAGGGCCTATGGCCAGAACAAAACCTGAGCACAACACATTTTAGGTGGGAAGAAACAGAAAAATAAGAATTAGAAAGAAAGCAGAGAGAACCAGTTTAAGTTTAGTACCAGTCCAGACCAGATTATAGAACGTTTGCTACCAGATCTGAAAAACTTGTCTTTTGTTCGTCTTCATGTTTGTTTTGTTTGTGTTCAACTTAAGCCCTTTAAGTCACGCTTAGAAATAAAGTGAAGGAGTCGATTAACTCACTTCATCTTAGAAAAACCGAGAAAATTAGTTTATAGGCCTCAAAATCTGAGCGAACCCCAAACAGTTACCCTGCTGAGTCTAAGAAGTCCAGCCGACCCCAAGCACTTTGGAACCGCATTAAGACCTGCCACCATACCCACGCATACACCAGTCATTGTGGGCAGACCAAACACCTGGAAAGCGGTGAAGCTCTCCTCTTGGAGTCCCTGTGAGGTACAAGATGACCTGGTCGCTGACTGAGGCCACCTCAAACATCTGCCTGCCCCGCTGCTGGGGTAAAGCTGCTTCGATCGACGTGAACCAGACCCGCGGCGCTTGAGCATGTTCAGATCCACCCCAGGCTCAGGTTCAGCACCCTCTGGAAGGGTTCTATCTCACATTCTTGATGCCACTGTACTCTCTTTGATGCGCTCAGGTTCTGATAATGTTCAATTTAATAGGTTTAAACCCTTTTTATAAATATGTATATACATATGTCCATACATATATCAAAGCTTAAGGCTTCCCTTACCTTAATGCCTCGAAGTTTCGAGCCGCCCTTCCCCAAGGAGTGCCTTAAGCCCTAGCGGTGAATACTTTTCAAGCAGTTGATTACACTGAGCTTGTATGTTTCTCCTTGAATCAACTATATCATTGAAAGGATCTTGTTTGATATTCAGCCCAATAACTTGCCTTTTGATTGAAGCATCCTTAGTGTGTGTTTCGTCTCTTCCTGTGGTTGGTCTGTGACTGATTAATTCAGGTTACCCTAGACCCTCATTTGAGGTCAAAGTAATAGTACAATAATTGAATTGCTTGTTTCCTCAACATTGATGGCCGAATCCAATTGTAATGGCTTGTAAAGCTTACCTAAATATTCGAGCTTGACAACAACTTTACCACAGTTTTGATGGCTTCTCAGCTGATGATGAGCAGAAAAGATGGGTTTGTGCAATTAGGTGGTACAAAGGAATAAACTTGTCATACAGAAAAAAAAAAGGACCTTTGCATCAGCATTTCACTACTGCAGACTAATATTATGCTGAAGGCAGTTTGCGCTTTAAGTTGGTGCTGCAGCCGGTTTTAATGGAACAGTTTTCATGTTCTTCTTGAAAAACTGTCGGCATTTAAGAGAGCCAAGTGCAGGAGTAGGGAGGATCAGACACAGCAGTGCTGCTGGAGTTTTTAAACACTGTGTCCACTCACTGTCCACTCTATTAGACACTCCTACCTTGTTGGTCCACCTTGTAGATGTAATGACAGAGAGCTTAAAGTTCATCTGTTCCTGCACAGTTTGTGTTGGTCAGCAGTGAGACTGAGGTGTTCAAAAACCAGCAAAACATGCAATAACATGCCACCACCACATCAGTGCACAGCACTGCTGAGAATGACCCACCACCCAAATAATACCTGCTCTGTGGTGGTCATATAATTAAACATTATTAATTTACTTGTGCTTTCATAAAACCATCAGAAACCAACAGAAACCTCAGCCACAGGGCCGTATTTGCTTTTCCATGCTGGTGCAAACTTAGACTGGTTAAGGTTTCTTTTTCCATCTGTTGTGCTGCTAAACGAGAACTAGGAAATACTGAAGAAAATTACACAATAGAGTGGCTAACTGCTAACAGCCTAATATCCACACACACACACATTATTGAACCTGTTGTGTGGTTAGCAGAGCTGGCAGCATGCTAACTAATACAAACCAGCTACTCTCTCCTGGTTAACAGCACAGTTTTAGAAACTGGTGTTCAGTTTTAGCTTTGATGTTCACTGAATTGAGGTAAAAGAGGCTCTTGTTTCTGATTTTTTTCAGCAGGGAGGAAATTATATACTAAAACATTTGACTCTAGAATTACAGTAAAGTATAGGCTATTACATGATAAAAATGGGTGAGTAAAATTAAAATCAAGTGTAATATGCATATATTTACATAGAGTTTAGTTTAAAAACTATGTTAAGCTTATAAACTGATTCTGATGCTTTTTTTCACAGGATAAGCTAATGCTAACATGCTAGCTAATTTAAAATGCTTTGTACTGGAGGGTTTAGCCTATTGTATGACATTTGGTGCGATTTATAGTTTTATAGTTTGGTGTATTTTACAGACCCTTTTAAGTGAATAACTTAATGTAAATGCACACAGCTCAGGCAAACTTTTTTTTATTAAACTTAGTGAGTAACAAATAACATTTTTAATTACAGAGCTAGAAACAAATAACTGATTATTAAAAGTCAAACTACAAAGTTATTAGTGTGAAAACATTTAAAACAAATGTTAATGTTTTTAAATGATTATTAAAAGGTAACGCAAAGACACAAAAACACACAAAATTGAGAAATTACTCTAACAAAATTATTCTACTTTCTGAAAGTTCAGTGAGGGAGCTGGACATGTAGGAACAGTGAAGTATGTATTCATTTATATTTATACTTACAATATTTACAATCACATGCAGTAGCCTACAAGGCACTGTAATACATATTTCACATAATAAATGGAATACTGAAATAATTAAGTTTCAAAGCTCAGTAGTGACACAACTAGCAAATCTCACTGTCTCTGATTTGATGAGATTAAAAGTGTAGCACTTGGAGCAGAACCTCCCAGCATTCTTAGAGGTTTTGTTGGTTTCTATTAATTATCGCATTTTTCCCATTAACAGTTCTTTTCACATAAGGTTTCTGTGTTTGGCTTAGGATTTTGTCTTCATGATCCATTTGAACCCAAAGAAGTGATCAGTCGGTGACTGTTTACAAAATATTGTTTGTGATTATGATACTCGCCACATCTGGGGCCGGCTGCACTAATAGAGCTTAACTAAGAGGGTCTTAAAAGTCAGTTTAGGCTAAGACCAGTTTTAAAAGAGGACTTGACGCTTGTTTCACCAACCAAAGTTACACCTTACGTTAAGTAAGACGGGTCTTTGCGATTCACGTTCACGGGGAAACATATGTAACAATGATGGTTGCTAAGCAATCTGGGTTACTAAGCAACACTACTGCATGTTACCTAATTCTGGCAACTTGTCAGCTGATGCTACCAAAATAAAAATAAAACAATACCAAACAATAAAAATATTGAAACTTGCTTACTTAATTATAAAGACTGCTGATAGTCACATGGATGGATAAACATCCCAACAGCTCAATTTAAAAAACTGTTTCTCAAATCTCTCTGAGCCGTGACCATTCTAAGATGTCTTGTTTGCGAACCCCTCCTCTCCCCTTCCCCACTGAAACACCACAGCTGTTCACATTTGTTTGTATGGGGGAGTGGACTTGGAAGAACGTCTCTGCTGTCTGCTTATGTTTCAAACACTAGCTATTAGGGGTGGGGGAAAAATCGATTCTTAGATGCATTGTGATGCGGACGTGAACGATTCTGAATTGATTCACAAATGTCAAAAATCGATTTTGTAAATTTTAATTTATAACGTAACGTTGACGGAACGCAAAAGGCGGAACCTGGAAGTGGGTAAGTGCAGCGCCCGGACAGTCTGTGACGGCGCGTAACAAAAACACAACTGGATGAGTGAGAAATCCGACCGGCACCCCCCCCTACATTAAAACCTAGGTTATGTCGGGAGTCAACAACCCAAATGTTAAGAAGAGCCATTTTGTCCTTTCAACAAAAATCAAGCCACCTTGGGAACCACAACAGTTTATGTCATATGTCTCAGTATGTGCTAACATACCAGTATAGGCTAAAATCTAAACAAAAACGCAGATTTACTTTGCTCTGCTTTAAGCCTTAGCTATATCCTCTTTCCTCCCATCTCAGGCAGGAAACTTTTCCTTCAAAAGTTGAATAGTTTCTTGTAAAAAGTCTCTCAACATTCGACTGTTTTATGAGGGTGAAATTCTGACTGAGGCGCGAATGTAAATGCGGCACCATTTAAGGTGGAAAGGGAAAATTTGAAAGAGAAACTGACCTAATCTTCGCAACTTTAGTGTTTGACAGTCTCTCGTTGCAGATTTAACGTACCAGGAAAGCAACTGCGGTGCTTATAAATGCAAATAAATCCATTCATCTCAAAATATTTGTCTTAAATCTCTCTCTTTGCCTTTTCGTTCGCTACTAGCCAGGCGAGACTGCATTGCTATGTGACCTGCAGTCTGAACGCCAGTTCTCAGTCGAGAACCAGGGCTTTCGCACTATGTTGCATGTCCTGTCTCGAAGATATTTTACTGACACAGCGACTCCAACTCTCTACAACGAGACCAAAACCAAAGTTATAAAATCACTAAAGAAAACGGGTAAGTTAGGATGGCTGTAACGCGCTGCGTGGACATCCATTACCACTGGATCTTATTTCACCGTAACTGCACATTTTGTCACAGAGGAGTGGCAGCCAGTGTCTCATGTGCTCCAAACAAGAGCAGCGAATGAGAGCCTTCCAGTTCATTTGCCACATCACTTCCCTTTGTTTGATTAATAAAAGATATTGGAATTAAATTCATTATGGATCATTACAAATACTTTGCTTTAAAAGTACCAAGTCCTCAGAAAGTAAGAAAAAAGATATTCTATATAGAAAAAAAGATGCATGAAGATGCATTGATATTCATTTTATAATCGCATCGCAGCCTCTGAATCGTAATTGAATCGTGAGATGCCTAGAGTTTCCGAGCCCTTCTAGCTATAGTGTATTGTATATGTCCAAGGCGAGGACTTTTCACATAAGACAGCCACCAAACGGAAGGAAAAAAAATGAGAAGATATTTTTGAACTTATATTTTTGAAATAAACAAAACAACAACTATTCGCTTTGGTTTTAACTGCGGTGTTAAAATGTGTGGGAATATTTGCAGACATCCAACAGTTTTTTCTAAACTCAGCCATTCTGAACAAAGTGATATGTCTGCTTTTGTGCATGTGTTGTACCACAGTTAGCTAACCATGTACTGTTGATACATGAAAGATATAAGTTGAAAGTGAAGTTAGTTGTTTAAGCACTGCTGCTCACTGCGTCAGTTAGAGACTGAAGAAAATGTGTCAAAAACATCTCAAGACAAGTAAAGAACTAAGAACTCTTTAAAGCTGTTAGAAAGGGTCTAGAATTTGACTTAATGCCTGGGCCAGCTAGGAGTGAAAGTTATGCACTGTCTTAGTCAAAATTTACAATGGTCTTGACCTTACACCCAAAAAGCTACGACCAACTTAGCTTACAATCAGGCATAAGCCCTATTGGTGCAACCAGCCACAAACTGAATATTTATTACAAAACCCTTCTCCTATGATTCTGTATAAAAACATCAGAGTAAATCAACCGTGTGATAAACTAAAGGGAAAAATAGATGGAAGTTATTCCTATATGAATGGATATGACTTCATTATACTGTACTGCTGTCATCTTGTGTTGTAGCAACTGGTATCACTGTCCCGTCCGAGTGACAGGCCAAGTCATCAGGTAATGTCTTAGTATTCCCGATGGCTTGAAGTCTGTAAATCAAGTTGCTGTTTCTGTTTTTTGAGGGATTTTTTTTTTTTTGTCTTTGTCTTTCTCGCTTTTCGGTTCTTTTTTTTTTGCTCTCTGACCCACTCTGACCTGTAACACTCTGACCTGTAACACTCTGACCTGTAACACTCTGACCTGTAACACTCTGATCTGTCTGATGTGTATAAATTTCATCACATTTCACACACTTTTCCTGACATATAATAATTGTATGTTGTTTTTTGTCTCCAGGACTTAGAACTGGAATCAGAGGTGTTGTTGAATGTACATCATAGAAAGTGTAGAGATGTGAGTGTTTATCAGAGTCGTAAAAAGACAGTTTGTGTTTCTCACAGTCTAAAAACACTCCCAGCTTTGAGACCTGTTCTCTCACTAGAACATCAGTCAGAGAGAAATCATTAACATAGTAACCTTTCTCTCTCTCATAGTGAAGAACCCAGTAGCCGTTCTGTGGAGTTAAAGGAACTTTTCTCTTCTTCTCTGCTGTTTCATTGGTCACTCCAACATACCAGCATGATGAACACTTACGTGACTTTTTAGTATTTGGTTCTATCATTACTGTTATCTCCCAGTAGTACCGCCCTGAACTGATTCTCTCTTCACAAAGAATATGGTTATACAGTGTCTTATCATGAAGATCTGATTTACATGTTACTCTTGCCTTTTTCTTTCCGACTTCCAGAAAAGAAGCACTTGATTCCTCTGGTCTGATAGCAACTGAAAAACAACCCACAATATATCAAATTACTCTCTGAATAAAAGTTAAGGTTACATATCTAGAAAACACCAAAAATATATTAAAATAGTGACAAATTTTTACCCTGTCAGCCAGAGCAATGAAGACAAAGATATGTACTTTGCTAACTTTATCTTTTTGCTTGTTGTCCTCCCCATCTGCCCTTTCTGTATTCTGTTCTCTCTAATGTAGTAATCATTTGAAGACAGTTATACTACTGTAGTTAGATAGTGTGTTGCATATTATCAGATATAGTGATGGTTAAGTGTTCCTTTAATAATGTATTATAATATTTTTCACAGGCTGTTATTAATACTATGATATGGGATCAGTAACATCTCTTACTTTCCTTTTTCACTACAGATAAAGCTCTGTGAGAGTAACAGTGTTTTACCTTTACATGCAAGCATCTTTTCCCAGTCTGTAAAGAAAAAAATAGTACATATTTTGAAGGAGCAGATTTTTTTAATGACACAAATATGTTTTAGCAAAGGAACAAAATTAAAAGGTATTTAGAAATTTACCTGGAATTTCTTTTTCTGTATGTATTCCTGAAAATATTCAAAGAAAAATAATGAGTTAGTATTCTGAAAGTGTAGTTGAGATTCTGCAGTAACTTATTTCAGCTTTAAAGTTTCCCTGCTAGCTTCAAGTATGAAGTATAATCAGTACAGGCCTCTTCTTTAATTCACCACATTATTTCTAGGTAGAATAATTTGTGTAGTTTTGCACTGATTACCATTTCAGTCTATTTAAGACTTAAGAAATGTGACAGTGGAGAACACTGTTTAAAGCACTGTTTTACTAAATATAGTGGACTGTGCTTCATTTTTCACTATATTAAATACAACTGCAATTCCAAAGAAGTTGGGATGCTGTGTAAAATGTAAATAAATGTAAATAAAAACAGAATGCAATGATTTGTAAATCTCATAGACCTATATTTATTCACAATAGAACACAGAACATATATCAGATATTAAGAGTGAGACATTTTACCATTTCATGAAAAACATTAACTCATTTAGAACTTGATGGCAGCAACACATCTCAAAAAAGTTGGGACAGGGCCGTGTCTACCATTGTGTAGCATCCCCTCTTCTTTTAATAACAGTCTGTAAACGTCTGGGAAGTGAGGCGACCAGTTGCTGGAGTCTTGGGAGAGGAATGTTGTCCCATTCTTGTCTGATAGGATTCTAGCTGTTCAACAGTCAACAGGGTCTTCTTTGCCTGATTTTTCATTTCATGACGTGCCAAATGTTTTCTATTGGTAAACGGTATGGACTGCAGGCCAGTTCAGCACCTAGACTCTTCTACTGCGAAGCCATGCTGTTGTGATGAATGCAGTATGTGGTTTAGCATTGTCTTGGTTAAATATGCAAGGCTTTGTCTGGATGAGAGCCTATGCTGTTCTAAAACCTCTATATACTGTTCAGCATTGATAGAGCCTTTCCAGATGTGTAAGCTGCCCATGCCATAGGCATTAATGCAACCCCAGACCATCAGAGATGCAGGCTTTTGAACTGTGCGCTAACAAGCTGGACGGTCCCTCTCCTCTTGAGTCTGCAGGACACGGTGTCCATAGTTTCCAAAAAGAATTTCAAATTTTGATTTATCTGACCACAGAACAGTTTTCCATTTTGCCTCGGTCCATTTTAAATGATCTCTGGCCCAAATAAGACGACAGCGTTTCTGGATCGTGTTGACATTTGGCTTCTTCTTTGCATGATACAGCTTTAACTTGCATTTGTGGATTGCACGGCGAACTGTGTTCACAGACAATAACTTCTGGAAGTGTTTCTGAGCCCACGCAGTGATTTCCAGTACAGAATCATGCCTGTTTTTAATGCAGTGCCACCTGAGGGCCCGAAGATCACGAGCATCCAATATTGACTGTTGGCCTTGTCCCTTGTGTACAAGGATTCCTCCAGATTCTCTGAATCTTTTGATAGTATTATGTACTGTAGATGGTGGGATATCCAAACTCTTCACAATTTTATGTTGAATATTTTTCTGAAATGTTTCCACAATTTTTCAAAAGTTTTTCGCAGATTGCTGAACCTCTGCCCATCTTTGCTTCCGAGAGACTCCGCCTCTCTAAAATGCTCTTTTTATACTCAGTCATGTGAGTTAGTTTCAAATTGCTCCTCCAGCTGTTTTTTTATTAGTAACACTTACTTTTCCAGCCTTTTGTTGCCCCTGTTCCAACTTTTTTGAGATGCGTTTTGGCCACCAAGTTCTAAATGAGTTAATATTTTTCATGAAATGGTAAACATTCACGTTCAACATCTGATATGTGTTCTATGTTCTATTGTGAATAAGAAATGCAAATCATTTCATTCTGTTTTTATTTACATTTATTTACATTTTACACAGCATCCCAACTTTTTTGGAATTAGGGTTATAATATTATCTTACCAGTTATAAGAATATCTGTCACAAAAGTACATGTCAGCTGGGCCATGGTTTTTATATAACAATTATCTTGTGGCTTAATAATGTGTACATTCAAATAATACTTAGCAACATTAAACTAGAGAGACATTTTGATTAACCTTTGGACATAATGGTCAAGACAAATGTATTACTATTTTCCTGAAAGGTCTGAATATATGCCATAGTTTTATCCTATAGATCTATCTTCACCCACTCAAATTTATTTGTAAATGCCAAAGATATCTTAAACATACGAGGTTAAGTTTAAGTTTAACATTATCTGGCCTTTTTAATAAAACTAGTTGTAAACTGATGTATACTTTTGAGTTTAAAAATATTAATTTTGGAAATTTATCAAAATCAATTTGGAACAGTGGGAAAATATAATGAATGAAATGGAAACAAAACACGTGAAAAGTGGTATTTATATATAGAAGTATGTAATAAAAGTATTTTTAAGTTAAGTTGTAGTTTGAGTGTCTCAGTTGTGCTTATTTGTCTCAAAACAAAATGTGATTTGTTCCAGGTTAGGCTATCAGACGATGCTCATCATATCACAGTGTTTCTGAATTTACTTTCTCTGATTCTACTTTTAAGCACTTCAGGTGTATTGATCTCTACATAATCACTACATGATGGTGAATGTGATGGTGTTATCTGAGTTTTGAAGGGTTCTGGTAGCTGTTTGTTTCTGAGCAGAATCTTGGTCTGATGGAGGGTTGGACCCCGCTTTAAAATAAATATGACTCTTTAAAGTTCGCCCTTACAGTTTTATATATATTTCTTGTGAAGTTATTTAATAGAGAGAATTTACTGCAGAATGACTAAATGAAATAGACAGTGTTATTAGTATAGGTGAGGAAGATCTTTAGAGGAAGATGTTTTCTTCTGTGTGATACATGCATGGTCATAGGTAGAGATGTGAAGTTCAATAATTTTACCTTGGAGGTAAAAACATGAACAGATTATAAACTGATTAAACTTAATTTTAAAAATCCATCAAGTTGATGCAAATGCAGTTATTATACACAGTTCCATCTAGAATTATTGGCAACTTTCGTGGATATAATCAATTGAGGCTATAAACATGTGTTGTTTGTTAGCCTGACTTTACACCGAAAATATAAGGATAATCTAACCTTTTAGTGAAGAACAATTATTCACTTTTTACTAATAGGCAGATGTAGCTTTAACTCTAAATTTCTCCTTTAAAGCAACACTATGCAGGTTTTTTTTTTTTACACTGAAAGTAGTCGCATTACTGAGTATAGATAAAAAAGAATACACAAAATAATGGTGAGCATGCACTGCTGTGAATCACCCTGTACAGCCTGAAATAGTAATTTAAGGCAAAGGTACTGGGAGAGATTTGGCAGGAGTTTTTCAGACCACGTTGTACATCTTTATGTATTTTAAAGACATGTTAAAAGTCTTTATGTACGTCACACGCACATGCTCAAAAAGAGGGTTCGACATTAAACTGGACAAACTTATGAGGCAAATGGTAGATGATTTAATCACATCCTTAGAAGACGCATCCTTCACCAAGTTTCGACCAAGTTCTCTTTGAATTCTCTTTTAATGCACTCTCAAGTCAGATTCATCCGAAGCACAACCGACGTTACAAACTGTTCTAACGCTCACTGTGTGCAATTAATCCTACGTAGTGTTGCTTAAAACTATGCAGTTCCACAATGCAAAGAAAAATAAAACAGATTCTGTAAATTTACCTTGTTTTTCTTTTTCTTCCTTTGTTCCTGTGTTAACTTTTTCTGCCTCTGTTGAGAGAAAAACAGGTTCAACATTATCAAACCACAAACTGTCGCTGTCTGTACAAAACCTCCTATCTCCATTTTTCAATTTGTAAATACCAGCTGAAAATGTCATGATGATGGACCAGTAGAACTGTTCCAAAATGCTTGGAAAAAGGTCTTGTTCTATTATCTCCCTTTCAAGAACCAACAAAATGCAAGCTCTTGAAGTGTGCTGAACATCACTGGGACTCTCCCTAGATAAAGTACTTGGAAAGACATTAAATATTTTTGCAACTCAATGGCAATAAAATTACCACAGGACGAGTATGTTTTGGTATTTTGGTAAAAAACAGTAAGTACTTTGGTCTGTAACCTCTCAAGAGAGGACAAAAACTGCCACGGCCAATCTGTAACATCTGTAAGAGAGGACATTAGCCCAGGACCCTAATGTATAATAAATCCCGTCCAAATCAGGCTACAGTCATGCAGAAAAGAACCATGTCCTCGGTATGAAATATAGTGGTGGAAATGTTGTTGACGTGTTTTACTTCCTTAGATCCTAAAAATCTTGTGAGTTCCATGGCATAATAGACTCCATCAAATAAGTTGGAGCGTTTGCAACGAAGTGAGCCAAATACAAAGAAAACCTGAAAACCAGCGGGACCAAGTGAAGACTGAGGTCTCAGAAGCACATGGAGAGAGTTTGAACTGAAATGAAGTCAGACCACTTTCTATGTGTTCTGCCACCCCATCTAGAATCTAGCATACCACGTGTTTCTAAGCAAAATGTGTATTTGTTATAAAGATTTTTTCATTTGTAAAATTTTGCCTCAGTGAAGGTCCATTTTTCTCATCATACTTACCAAGGCTGACAATAATTCTGAAGAACATTGTAAATTCAAAGTATTAACATTAAATGTCAGACATTGTTCTAAATTGATTCTAAAATCTTGGTCTGATGGAAGGTTGGACTCTAAAATAAATATGACTCTTTAAAGTTCACCCTTACAGTTTTATACATATTTCTTGTGAGGTTGTTAAATAGAGAGGATTTACTGCTGACTGACTAAACAACTGGACATGAAACAAACAGTGTTATTAGTATAGGTGAGGAAGATCTTCAGAGGAAGGTGTTCTGTGTGATACATGCATGGTCATAGGTAGAAATGTGAAGTTCAATATTTTTACCTTTGAGATAAAAACATGGACAGATTATAAACTGATTGAACTTCTTTTAAAAAAAACACATCAAGTTGATGCAGTTTTACAGCATGGTAATTTAAGTGCAATTTAAGGCATGATAATGGGCAAACTTGGATTTAATGTTAAATTACTCATTTAGACCATGCAGGTTTCTAATGTAAAGAAGTGTTAAATTAAAAAAATATTTTTTTCTTCAACCATTTTTTTATGAATAAAACGGAAATAAGAATATGAAAATTTACCTTGTTTGCCTTTTTCTGCAGTTTTTTCTGTAATAACTGTTTCTGTATCTGTTCAAAGAAAAATAGCTTTAACATTCACTTCAAGTTCCATCTAGAATTACTGGCAACTTTGGTGAATATGAGCAAATTCTATACAAATGTGTTATTGTTGTTTGTCAGCCTGACTTTGCACTGAAAACATGACAAACTTTCAGTGAAGAACAATTATTCACTTTTTGCTAATAGGCAGATATAGTGTTAATTCTAAATTACTCATTTAAAGCAACACTATGTAATTTTCTTTAACACTGAAAGAAGTAGCATTACTGAGTATAGAGAAAAAGGTGCTGCTGTGAGTCACCCTGTACAGCCTGAATGAATCATTTAAAAGTCAGATGTACTGGGAGAGATTTGGCAGGAGTTTTTCAGACCACGTTGTACGTCTTTATGTATTTTAAAGACAAGTTTGAAGTCGTTATGTACGTCACACACACATGCTCAAAAAGAAGGTTCGACATTATACTGGATAAACTTATGAGGCCAATGGTAGATGATTCATTCACATCCTTAGAAGACGCATCCTTCACCAAGTTCCGAGTTCTCTTTGAATTCTCTTTGATGTTCTCACTAAAGTCAGATTCATCCGAAGCACAACCGACGTTACAAAATGTTTTAACGCACACTGTGTGCAATTACATTTTTCCACCAGAGAGGTCTCCAAATCCACAAATCCTAAATAGTGTTGCTTTAAACCATGCAGTTCCACAATGCAAAGAAGAAGAATACAGATTCTGAAAATTTACCTTGGTTTTCTTTTTCTGCATTTGTTCCTGTGTTAACTGTTTTTGGTTCTGTCCCTGTTTAATGAAAAACATGTTCAACATTATCTTTAACAGTTACATACAGTTCCATCTAGAATTATTTATAAGTCTGTATAATTTTGCTGCAATGAGGGTTTATTTTTCCCCTCATGTTTACCAAGGCTAGCAATGATTCCAGTAAATGTTGTAAATTTAGAGTATTAACATTAAATGTCAATCAATTTTGATGTTATAAAATCTTTAATATATAAAATCTTATTCAGTTGACTGTTTTCTACATCTGCAGAATTATGTGACTGACAAAGATAACATGCGGGCTAAGACGCAATTCAGTGAACACCTGAACAGTTTGATAACATTGTTTTAAAATCCTTCATTTGTGCAGCTTAAATCATATTGAATGGTGGACTGTTATAAGTGCACACTTCTGAAAATTATCAAATGAAGGAAGCATGAAATGCAGTGAAATTATGGTGTTACTCAAATGTACTCACCAGCAAGAAGTCTTTGCTCTTCTAAATGACCTTAAAGAGAAAGAAAGCATCAACACCATTTATATTTTTATTTATAAATTGATTTTCAGTTTTTCAGTAATTGCATCACATTACTAACAGCAAAGTAATTATTCTAGACTAATAAATTAATATTGAAGATCCACTTCCTCATTACAGCAGACTGAATCTGACCTACTCAAGTGAGCTTTAGGTCTTTCAATCCATTATGGCCTATGTTCCATCAAATCCCAAAACTTTGGGCTTTTATTATGTTTCACTGATAACTAAACATTTTCTACCAATGAAGCAATCAGTATAATGCAATAAATGTTGGAGATGCAGCTTGTTCACAGTGAGTCTTACCTTCTGGTGGAGCCTTTTTGTCTTTAGGGAAAATGAGGCCTGTATTCCAGAAAAATTCCAAATGTTACAATGTTGTCTGACTGTATGAAGCTTTTATTAGATTTCACTGATAACTAAACAATTCCTACCTCTAATCTTTGGGTTAATCATTGTCATTGCAGTGAATGCCAGCAGACTAATAACCAATAAAATGGTGAAGGCTCTCCATCCTGAAGAAACTCCTGATCAAATATAACATGTATTTTAGTAATATATAACACAAATATTGAGATGACAGTTGAACATCATCAGACAGAATAGTATGGGACTAACCAGGTTCTGATGTTGCAGTAGCAGGTTTGAGTGGCAGCACTCTTCCCTCTCTCATCTCCTGATTAGATAAACCCACAGAACAGGAGATCCACTCTGACTCAGAGGGAGAGAGAAGCAGCCAAGAGCTCACACTCACCAACCCTTCAGAGTCTTAATGAGAGAATGAGAGAGAGAGAGAGAGAGAGAGAGAGAGAGAGAGAGAGAGAGAGAGAGAGATTTAGTGCTCATTAATGAGGGAGAAGTTTTCTATACTGTTATACTATTTATTGTAGATCATCTCAGTGATATTCACTCTACTGTCTTACGAGGATCTTTCTTACTTCCTTTTATACTACTAGATAAAAAGGGAGAACATCATCAATCCACCACCATATTTGAAAGTGGGGATGAAGTACTTTTCTGAAACTGTAGAAGCTTTAGGTTGTTAATCCTTGATGACCGAAGCTTTCATTCATTCTGACCCCAAAACCTAATTAATGTGTCCAAAAGGCCCTTTTCATAAGAAATGGAAGTGCGCAAATGCTGAGTTCAACAAGTTCCACTATTGTCTTACAGACAGTTATTAACCTATAGAGGCGTTTGTATCATTTCAGCTCACCACAGATAGGTGTGTCACTTTATCTTTGTCATAGTTGCCAAGATTGAAATTCAAGGATGTGTCCAGAATTGTTGGAGAACCAAATAACAATGTGGGAGTCCAAACTAAATAAAGGGTATAAATGAATCAGAGTACAATAACGTCAGCTAGCTAACATCTTCAAAGTAATAAATCAATAGATAGGTGAAAATAACTATAAGCAAAACACTAGATGAGTCATGTTAGCTGGAAATTAGAGGTCTGCACTCCCACAGATTCCAGTGGGAGCCGCGGGACTAATTTTCCCATGGGAAATCCCGCAAATTAATGACTAGCCTAAATAAAGTAGAACTATCACTAAACCCATACATAAACAATATAAAATCTCCTCGATCTCGGCTCCTGTGCTATGAGCGCAGCACGAGTAGGGCATCATCAGGGGGCGGTAACATTGTTTGACTGATTTGCATACTGTGATGTGTCATCGCACTTCAGTACGAAAATACATCATCCTCGCCTATAGCAGAGGCAAAACGCTATTTTACCAGCTTGGAAAGATGTGTTCACGTTTTAAGCAAGTCTGGTATATTTTATTACTACAGAGCAGTGCGTTTCAGCTATTAATGAAAAAAAAAGATCTTAGGGTGTAGTTACTCTTTAAGTAGTAAACAGGCAATAACGTCGCCCAGTAAACAAAGAGTTAACAGTGACAACAACAGTAACAAAGCCAAGGCCAGAGCCATCAGAACAGTATAGTTAAGAACTAATAGATCAAACAAACAAAACAAACAAACAAGTCGGCATTTACTAATTAACACAGCAATGTAACCACTGCCAGCCAGACAAGTGAGCCGAGAAGCTGCTGTGCGAAGCCCCGCCCCTTCTTGATCTAATTGGGATCTCTGACTGGTCAAAAGTAACAGTGAAGAGTGACACTTCGATCCACCTATAAGGTGAAAGATAGGTAAAACAGAGCAAATAAGACGAGAGAGAGAGAGAAAAAAAAACCTCGCTCACACGTAACACTGTGATTTAATACCTGCTTTGTTGTTACTAGGAATAAATGGCTTTCAAAGAAGTTACTTCACAGTGAGTCTGATGACCGTGTCTGCTGTGTTACTTCAGCAGAAAATAGTGTATTTGTGAGTAGACAATGACGCGTATTGGATGTCAGTTCGCCTTGACAGAACTGCGAGGGTGGAAGTGGGCCAAAACGTTTTGGCTGGGGGCGGGAGCGGGACAAATGATTCCGATTCTGGAGTGCAGGAGTGGGATGAAATCTTGCGGGGTTGGGCAAGAGCGGGACTGAAAAAACAGTCTAACAGACCTCTACTGGAGATGTTGAAACAGCTTGCTAACAGTAAACTAGTTGGCAAAAAGCTAAACATGCAGATATGCCTGCAGGGGGGTGTGCTGGGTCATGGTTTGTAGTGTCACTGTAGACATTTTCCACAAGCACCGGCTCCAGTGAACAAACATCTTCTCTTTCCCAAGCACTCACTCTCTCAGACACTGACAGTTTCTGACGGAGAAAATGAAAAAAAAAAAATTACAGCCCGTTTTGCTTCTGTTTACCAGGAGTGCCAATGTTTGTGGAGGAAACTATAGCCAGTTTACTTAGTATTAAAAAATATGAGTTTAATGTATCAGTTGTGTAAATGCTGGTGGTTAAATAATGCTTTGTCTTTTTACTGAGTTGTTCTTAAGGAGTTGTTAATTAGAGACTATTCCCGACTAATTTTGATAGTAGTGTATCCGTAAGAGTACATGATCATATATATTTTATTAATCAAAACAGCTGAGGAACCTCTGTACATTTTTCTGTTGGAAGAGTAATGGAGGCTGCCTCTTCAGATGAGCTAATTAGCTTACAGTGGCTCTTTTTTTTTTTTAAGTCTTTTGTGTGGCTGCACACCTACCAAAACACTAATAAATAAAATTAGTTATGGCAGTATAATGGAATGCATGCTTACCCTGAAAAAGTGTTTGTTTTACATAAAAATGGAACTGCTTCACACTTTCCAAATAGCTATAAAGAAACTAGAAACAACATGTACAAAGACTAAAAGTTGATTAATTTAAAATCTGTTAGTAAACATACACAGTAATTATTTTATACTTGAAAATTCTTGACTTTGACTGTTAGCTCATTGGTAACTTGAATTTTACTACTTTGTATGTTGTATGCTTGTTGTGCTAACATTAGGCAGTTTCCCAGAATTTACAGTGTCTAAGTTTTAGATCTATTTATTAACTATACGGCACCACAGCTTTCTGTAGTGGTTTATTTTGGCAAATTATTTCTAAAGCGGATTACAACATAGTGAGTTTAAATTGTGGAAAAATCAGAAATTTTCTGTAACCACAAACATTTCAATAAATGTCTTTTATTTAAAAATGTAAGACAGTTCTGACTTTTTGTGTTGGTTTGTTGCAAAACTGACTTATGATGCTTCTATAACACTTGATTAGTTATTCCAGCTATAATACCATTACTGTTTACTCTAAAAAGGAACAGAAATTTGGACGGTGCTTTAGCTACGAGCGTTAACTTTAGGACCAGTAGCATTTTTATATCTGTTTTATGTACAAACCTGTTTTATAGTGATCAACACTGTTCCTGAGTTTTCTTCCTCCTTTGTCTCTCCAGGTGAGGGTGGGCTTTGGTGACCATCCGCTTGATGCACAGGTAATGTTCAACTGTTTTCCAACATCAGCGAATGAGAGGAGAAGAGGAGATCCAACCACTAGAATAAAAGGTAAAGTAGGTGATTTTATATTGAATGAATGAACAAACATGTTGAAAACTATTTTAGCTGGATTATTACTAAAATACATGTAGCTAAATAAATAAACAAATAAAATGAACAAAACTTATTTAAATAGATACAACTTGTTTAGAACAATCTTATCCAGATAATTACATTAATTTCTCACCTGTAATATTCAGGATAACACTAGCCCTCTCATACCATTCAGTACTCTGGACATAACACACATATTCTCCTCTGTCTGCCAGTGTGAGGTTCTCCAGTTTCAGAGAGATGTTCCCTTTCTGCAGTTCTCCAATCAGAGATACTCTGCCTCTGTACTGAGGATCTCCAGGGTTCTCTTGGATCTTTTGGTCTTTGTAGAGCAAAATCGGGTTGTCTTTTTTATTGGGTCGATGCCAGCGTACTTCATAGCTCTTACTGTCCAACGCAGTGGAAAGTCCACATTCCAGGACAACAGAAGATCCTATTTTAGCTGAGATGAATCCATGAGGTACCAACAAAGAAAATGTACCTAGAAGAGAGAGATTATTTTTAATCAACTTAAATTTGCATTATATTTGTTATATATCTATGTTTCAAGTCTTACAATTGTAATGTATGTGATGGTGCTGCAAATGAATTACCTCCATTTGAACAAGTGAGAAGGTCAAACATCAACAGTAGGACGAGCATAACTGTTAACGGAAAACAATATTAGTAAAATACATTCTTATTTAACTGAATATTGCAATCCATGTAAAAATACTGAAAATACAGACAAATGCAAACTACTTAAACAAGTATGTTCATGATAAACGCCCAAAGCTCATGACATATTCTGACACTCACCTGTTTTCATGGTCTTTTGGCTCCGGTGCTCTTTTCAATGAAAGCTAAGTAAAAAACAAACCCAATGTAGTTAATATTTATAGCTGAACAAGAAACAATTAGAAATAATGCACATTTCGCATGTACAACATTACTGCGTTTGAAATGCAATGCACACTTTCAAGACATAGTACTCTTGTTACACCTTAACTTCCCCCACTGTCAGACCTGAACTTGAACCCATTTTACTTTCACTTTGTTAATAACTTCAAAAAACAAGCCACAAAAGTGTTAAAATGAATGAAAATTTAGAAACCCAGAGTAAAATATGATAAATTGTTGTGGTATCTGCCAAGTAGAAAGGCTCAGATAGCAGCCACTGATTAAAATCACAGCCTACCTTTATGTGGAGCCGGTGAGGTGTACTAAAACATGTAAAATAATCTTGAATAGAGTCACAACAAGCCTAGATTACTAAGTCTATCTGCATCACCAAGAGGTCTTGAACACTTTTTTCCAAATTATCAGAATGTAAGGAGTTAGATCCGGAGCTGCTGTGGTTTTCTTGCCACTGTTGCCGCAACTGGAAGCACCAGGAAGAAGTGAATGAAAAAATTATGACAGTGGGCAGGAATCCAGCTGAGCATGACTTGCTATAGTCACTGGCATCTTCTCCTTGGTGTATAGGTATAGAAACTTTTTCACAGTTCTCTTGAGGACTTGGAGTAGGCTATTTATTAAACAATTGTCTATTTTATATAATCTATAGCAGGGGTGCCCAAATATATAAGGATAATGTTTGTGGTGAGACACATAGAAAAAACACCTAGCAGCTCATTAGATTGACTTTTGGTGTGTTGCCAGTGTGAAGGTATATGTAAAACATTCCAATAGTTTCCTAATAAAAGCTCCCAGTGGTCTCTAAATCTTGTCCTGTAGCTAAACCAACACCTGTTATGCTCTGTTAGCTTGTAACTGCTACATGGGTCGTTACAATTATTAATTTACATCATTTACATTCCATTTACATTTAGCCAATAAAATGACACTACTCAGCGGCTCATAAGCCAATGGCTGTGCTTGAGGACAGAAATTAAATGCACTGTTCCCCCTACTAACCAAAACCATGATGTTTCACTGAATTGTTAGCCTGTTTATTTTTTCTGTGTTCAATTTTCTAAATAGTTGTTTGTGTTTAAACACTGGTACCGTGAACGGTTAACTGAATACAATTGATGCAGCTTTTCAAAGAGTAAAGTATACAGTAGTACAATGGAATGCTTGCTTTATTTTTATTAGCATTTTTTTTCCTACTGTCTTTTTTAGACTTAGCTTTTTAATATAATGTATCTGTGTCCTATCCTAACAGGGTTCCAAAAATCCTGGATTACTGCTACACTACAGATGTAGGTGCCTATTGTTTGGACACTCCCACCTGTTTCAAAGCAGAGATTGAAATCCGGACTTGCCAGTAGATCAGAGTTGAACAAGAGAGGCATATAAAATGCTGCTGGACTGGTTTAACTGTAAAACTGCACCATGTTTAAAGAGTCTAAATTGGATATAAATGAATGTGCAGCAGCTCACAGACTTGTCCACAAAAATGCATAGATGACTGTGTACTGTATAAACAGTCCAAACCTGAAATTATAAACTATAAAAGAAATCTGCAAAGTGACAGACTGGAGTTTGTTTTGATATATATAGGATATGTTCTACAATTACAGACTGTGACAATACCTGTTGTATAAAGCGCTATATAAATATACTTTGCTTGCTGTTTATATATCCATGTTCATTGTCCATTTTATCAGCTCCACTTACTATATAGGTGCACTTTGTAGTTCTACAGTTACAGACTGTAGTCCATCTGTTTCTCTGCATACTTTGTTAGACCCCTTTTACCCTGTTCTTCAGTGGTCAGGACCCCCATGGACCCTCACAGAGCAGGTACTATTTGGGTGGTGGGTCATTCTCAGCACTGCAGTAACACTGATGGTGGTGGTGTGTTAGTGTGTGTTGTGCTGGTCTGAGTGGATCAGACACAGCAGTGCTGCTAGAGTTTTTAAACACCTCAGTGTCACTGCTAGACTGAGAATAGTCCACCAACCAAAAATATCCAGCCAACAGCGTCCTGTGGGCAGCGTCCTGTGACCACTGATGAAGGACTAGAGGATGACCAACACAAACTGTGCAGCAGCAGATGAGCTATCGTCTCTGACTTTACATCTACAAGGTAGGAGTGTCTAATAGAGTGGACAGTGAGTGGACACAGTGTTTAAAAACTCCAGCAGCACTGCTGTGTCTGATCCACTCATACCAGCACAACACACACTAACACCACCACCACCACCACATCAGTGTCACTGCAGTGCTGAGAATAATCCACCACCCAAATAGTACCTGCTCTGTGAGGGTCCATGGGGGTCCTGACCACTGAAGAACAAAGTATGCAGAGAAACAGATGGACTACAGTCTGTAACTGTAGAATGACAAAGTGTATCTACATAGTAAGTGGAACTGATAAATTGGACAATGTAGAAACAAGGAGGTGGTCATAATGTTATGCCTGATCAGATGATATAATATATATACAATAATATATAATGTAATATAACCCCGTTTCCAAAATGCTGTGCAATATTTCAATAAAAACAGAATGCAATGACATAGAAATCATTTAAAGCCTATAATTAAATGAAAATAGTACAAAGACAATATATCAAATGCTAAAACTGCTTTAAATGCTTTTTAAAACATATCCGCCCTCCTTTGTTGTATTTTCCATCCATCTTAGATGAGTTCAGGCCCAGAGAAGGTGGCAGTGTTTCTGGATCCTGTTTATATATAAATTCTTCTGTGCATGGTAGAGTTTTAGCTTGCATTTGTGAATGCAGCGACAAACTGTTCAGAGAAAATGGTTTTCAGAAGTGTTCACATTTTATAACACACCAATTTATTTCAATAACAGCACTGTCATGCAAAGAGTTATGCTTTTCTACATATGTTTTAAAAACAATTTTTATCAAATTATCATTTGTGGAATTTACAGCTTTAAACTCAGTTTTCATGGTCATCTGTGCCATAGAGCTCTTTTTTGATGAAAACTTAGACAATTAGATAAACAATTAGGTAAACAGTGATAAATGTGTGTTAAAATATTTGGCATATTTAGTTTCAAGGCTAAGACCAAGAAATTTGTTTCTCACCATCTCCACTAGGGTAACTTACCTAACTTAGTTAATCAGGATATAGATGGAGCATCCACAGTGTTATATGCCTGACAAAGCAAGCTGTCCAGCTGAGATTAAAAAAAAATTAGTAAACACAATATGATATATTGCTATAAAATCCTTACTTTGCACAGTTGCTATATTTGATAGTTACAGCAAAATCTTTAGATCATATCGAATGGTGGATAAATGAAGGGCAGGTGAAAATGCAATTAAATGAAGAGATGTTCACATCTACTCACCAACTAGAAATGTTTGCTCTCCTAATTGACAAAGAAAAAGAAAGCATCAACATAATTTATAACTTGAGTACACATTCATTGTCATTAATTACATTGTTATATACAGCAAAGAAATTAATGAAACTAAGAAATTAATATTGAACACCAACGTTCTCACAACAGCAAAATATGATATATTACAAATGTTAATATTAAATATTACAAAAAAAAAATCCAAGAATGAGGTTTTTTTTTTTTGTTTTTTTTTAGGTACTTTGAGATTCTAATTAGCTGTCACTGATAAACAAACATGCAGAAGTTACTCTTGTGACATAATCTTACACCCTAACTTCCCCCACTGTCAGACCTAAACTTATCATCTTATCATCAAACTTATCTATTTTACTTTCACTTTGTTAATAACTTCAAAAAACAGGCCACAAAAGTGTTAAAATGCTAAAACATAGAGCTCATGGAGTATAATCTGAAGAACTGTTGTGGTTATTGCCTACCTTTATGTGGGGCCAGTGAGGTGTAATAAAAGTGTATAATGATCTTAGAGAAAATCAGTCTGTCTGCACCGTTAAGAGCCGTTGAACATTGGAGCAGAAATGCAAGGCTAAATTTATAAGGAGTTAGATCTGGAGCTGCTGAGGTTTTTCTTGTAACTGTAACCTCAACTGGAAGCACCAGGAAGACCTGAGTAAGGAAACTATAACACAGGGCAGGCATCCAGCTGAGGATGAAGCACTACAGTTACCAGTGTTCTCTGTTTGGTGCACAGATGTAGAAACTTTCACAGTTCTGTTGACTGGACTTGGAGAAGGCTATTTACTAATCCAGTGTCACTTTCATATAATTTATAGTAAGGTATCCAAATTTCAGGGAGCAAAATGTAATGTTTGTCGTGTGCCAAGGGTCATATATTTTACTCTATACAGTGAGGGGAAAACAAGTATTCAGACACCTTTGTTTTTATTTTTTACATTTATTTTCTAAGCATGTGTTTGCCTCAAATTTGCACACATACTGGCCAGTATTGGAGTGCAGATTTGGTCGCCTTTAATGATGTATGAACCACTATGCATCTGAGTCATGAAACTCTTGTACAACGTGGAAATGAGCAGAGATTTAAAGGCAAATTTACATATAATTTACATGAAGCAAACCCTAATTCATGCAGATGTTTCGGAAGGGAGCCAATAAAATGACAGCTTTCAGCAGTTCGTGAGCCAATGGCTGTGCTAGAAAGTGGATTTGAGGCAGAGTAGTGAGTGCACTGCCCCCTGCTGACCAAACTTTAGTGTTAAAATCATTGTTATTGTTATTATACACTTTAAGAACTGGCTCCTCAGATCAACCTAAAAAATTAGTTAATGTGGTAACAAGTAAATTAACTAGTTTTGTTCAACTTCAATAAATACTTTGAATAAGCAATTCTTTCAATCAATGGAATTTTTAGAGTTCAATAAAAATAGTTTAATTGCTTGTTACTACATGAAGTAATTTTTTAGGTTGATCTGATGAGCCATTTTTTACAGTGTAGATGACATCAATAATAAGCGTCTGTCTTATTAATGCTGCAGTATTTTTACCGGTGTCCCAGGCAAGATCCAATCAAAACTGACATGTAAATGAGGTCATACATATTAAAAGACCCGCCAAGTGAGCCAAACAAAGAAAACCAAAATTCTCAGAAACCGCACTATTAACATAAAGGGATCAAGTGCTGAGAAATAATTGTAAACTATTTGGTAAACATGCGTGAAAACATTTTTTCAACATTCAATATTTAATTGCAAAAATTATATTTTTTTCTTTCAAGTCTCAGTGTTAACACTTATGATACCATCTTGTAGCTAAGACACTAATGCTTCTGGCAGAATACATAATGTAATAAAATCTTATTTAAAGTGCTTTGAAATATAATTGAACAAGCACAGAAGGGCAGTGTGATGTAAAAAAGGGAAATAAACCATGCTAGTGTTCTGAAGACCTGTTTTAACCTTTGTAATTCATCACATAAAGCCAGCTTTCTCATTACGTTCTGTTAATACCATAAAGAAACCTGGAATATAATAAATAATAAAATAAAATACAACATAACAAGGATGACTTGTCTTAAAAGACTTGTAAATAGCTAGTTGTTGTCTATGACCTTGATGAGTGAAAACCTTCATCCATATTTGCATCGACTGCAGCTGTTTTTCATCAGCACCTGTGACAGTGAACACAGGGGCTGCGTAAACATGTACTTTCAGTGAGTAATGATGTTTAGGAGTGGCTATACTTTTTTCAAACAGCTGTTTCCTTACACTGTAAAATGGTTCATCAGTTAAACCTAAAAAATTAGTTCATGTTGTAACAAGTAGATGAACAAGTTTTATTCAACCTAAATGAGCTGGGCAAAATACTTTGAAGGGGGCAGACTAGGTGACTGGTGACTGCAGACTCTGCTACAATTCACAGCCAGGAATCCTGCCTAGAACTTTATATTTATACTGTTGGTTGAATTGAAGAGAGTCAAATTCAACACCTTATATGAAATTTGTGATATTTCTGGTATTTTGTGGAGGCTTTTAGCCCAATTCTACTGAACTTTGGGCCTTGGTGGCTCATGGAGGCTGTAGGCTTTTCTTCTATCTAATAACAATCTGAGGAATCCTACCCAAATCCTTGAACTTTTGCTGTTGGTTGAATTAGGAGGAGTCAAATTAACTCTTTCTATCAGAATTGTGGACACCAAGTTTTTTGTGGAGGCTTCTGGCTCTACTTTGCTGAACTTTGGGCCTAGTGGGCCTTGACATTGGATGATCAAAACATGCCACCTAAAGCTTCTAATAACACTACTGAAGAATATGTCACCATGACTCAAATGCGTGAATTGTTGGACCAGCAAAAAGATTTTTACAGAACTTTGCTTGAACAGCAAGAAAAGAGCCAACAGAGTAGAAAAGAACTACTCCCAGCAATGAAGGCAGCTCGAGAGAGAGGTGATATTGCATATTTGAGATATGACAAACTCATTGTTCATCCACCAATTCAAAGTCCATCACAAAGGTCAGTGTTCAGAATTTAGCTCATTAATTTTCATTACTGGATATTTATACAGTGCTTGTTTCGTTTACATATTTACACAATATTTTTTTTGTTTGCATTATGGATTATAACAAATGTGATTGAGGGTCAGATTTTCAAGCCATTTGATCTCTCTACATGTAACTCTTATAATTTTGAAGTTGACCCAGACTTACATTTTTTTTCCTCATTTGATGTCTCCAATATTTGTACTTTTTAGAATGAAAGCCAATTTAATGATGTGTGTTTTCTATGCCTTCTAATATACTCTCCACTCTTCATTTGAATATAAGAAGTCTTTCCTGTAACTATGATAAATTTATTCATTATTTATCTATGCTTAAACATTGTTTTTCTGTTATTGCTTTATCAGAAACATGGCTTACAGAAGATTCTAAAGATATTTTTAACTTCCTATAACTTGGTTCATTGTGTAAGAGAAAACAGATCTGGAGGTGGAGTATCTGTTTATTTATGAGGATTATGAATTTAAAATTAGGGATGATCTCATTTTGAAATCATATAGGGCTGAGATAGAATGTTTTTTGGAGCTTTCTGGTACTTTTAACGGAAAGAATGTTATTGTTGGTGTTATTTATTGACCACCTAACTTTGTCGTTAAAGATTTTAATGAAAGTCTGTCCAGATCACTTGATTTGATAAATATGGAGGATAAACTTTGTTATATTTTAGGTTATTTTAATATAAATCTTTTAAAAAAATAAAGTAGATACTCCTACTGGGGATTTTCTTAATATTCTTTATTCTAGTTATTTTTTTTTCTCTCATCTATAAATCTACACGAGTTAAAGAAAATTCAGCAACTTTGATTGATAACATCTTAACTAATTCTTTGAATGAAGTGGTGAAATCTAGAGAACTGATTTCTGATTTATCAGATCATTCTCATTTTTCAGTGCTCTTTGACATTAATAAAACTAAAAATACTAAAGAAATAATACACAAACGAATGATGAGTAAGTCAAATATTTCTAAATTTAAAGACATGCTTGCTAATACTTCATGGAATGAAATATATGAGCTATATGAGATATCCATCTCATATAGCTCAGAAATGTAACATTTTTTGTAAATACTGGTCATGAGTTAGCTAACGATATTCCTATTTGTCGTGCTTGTAAATCTACTGAAATTAGTGACGTAATTGATGGATTAAAAATCTCCTCAGCTGGCCATGACAATATTTCTGCATTCCTTGTCAAGCAGGTGAAGCAATCAATATTGCAGCCACTTACTCACATTTTCTCTTTGTCTATGAAATCAGGTGTTGTGCCAGAGGACTTAAAAGTTGCCAAGATTATTCCTATGTTTAAAGCAGGTGATCCATGTTGTTTTAATAACTATAGACCTATATCAATTTTGCCATGTTTTTCAAAGATATTAGAAAAAATAATATATAAAAGTATTCTTTTTCATCTAGATTTTAATTCAATTCTTTATAAACATCAGTATGGTTTTCGAAAAAAAAAAATCATTCTACTTATTTGGCTCTGCTTCACCTGATTGACAAAGTTACCTCTGCACTTGAAGAAAACAAATTTGCTTGTAGTATTTTGATAGACTTTTCAAAAGCTTTTGATACAGTTTACCATCAGAAATTGTTGAAAAAAATTGTATAAATATGGTTTTCAGGATATTACATACAACTGGTTAAAAAATTATATTTCAAACAGAAGGCAGTTTGTGTGTATTAAGGGTTGCTCTTCCAGCAAAACTAGATTATTGTGTGGGGTTCCTCAGGGATCCATTCTTGGACCATTATTATTTCTCATTTATATTAATGATTTGTCTAATGTTTCAAATATTCTTTCTCCAATCTTGTTTACTGATGACACAACCCTTGTTGCTTCACATTTAAATTTCAACACATTAAGGATGTTAATGTTGGTTTAAATGCCTATACTACATGGTTTAGATTAAATAAACTTTCTTTAAATATAAAAAAGTCTAATTTTATCATTTTTAGTGTTAAAAATTATATTCTAAAAATTTATCTAAAATTGTAATTGAGTCTGTTGAGATGCCTCAAGTGTCAAGTGCAAAATTTTTAAGAATTATTGTTGATGAGACTCTGAGTTGGAGAGAACAAATAGACTTGGTTAGCAGAAAAATACATAAAGCTATTGGTATTATAAAGAAGATTGGTCATTTGGGTCCTTCAGAAACGTTTTGTTAGGACTGCAACCCAATTAGATTTATATATGTCATCTGCTCCTTTATTTCAGAAACTTCAAATTCTTACAATTTATGATATTAATATTTTTCAAATAGGTATTTTTTTTTTTATAAGATATTTTCAAATGAAGGGAACATTCCAGAGCAGTTTAAAAATTATTTCACAGTAAATTCAGATGTTCATCCATATTCATCAATCTCGTCAATCTTCAGATCTTCATCCTCCTAAATTTCTCACTTGTAGAGGTCAGTTTTCAATCAGATTTAGGGGCTCTATAATATGGAATAGGCTTTCCCATTTGGCAAAAAAATGTTCTTTAAAATCTTATAAAAGATACTTAAAAGATCATTTAATATCTGTACTGTAGCTATTCTTCTGTTGTCTTATTTGCTTCATTTATCGTGATATTTATTTTTTATTATTGCTTATGAGTCAATATGGTTGTATAATTTTTTTATTTCATAAACATATGTATTTATATTTCATATATGTATGGACACTTTTGTGCACATACACAACGCATATTCATATTCAAATGGTTTTGTTTAATGTGTTATGCTGATGCTAACATTTACGTTATTTGAGGTTTGTTTTATGTCATGATTATGTTGTACATTATTTTGCATTTTTCATTATATTGTGTAATTTTATTGTTATTTAGGTGGAGGCTTTATATAGGCCTATTAGGTTTTTTGCCTCTCCCTGCACTGTATGTTATCTTAATCTATTTGTGTATATTTTAAATTGTGCAAAATAAATTAAAACTAAAAAACTAAATAAATACTTTGAATAAATTATTCTTTCCATCAAAGTAATTTTTTAAATTGAATAAAAATAGTTAATTTGCTTGTTACCACATGAAAAAAATTAAGCTGAAGTGATAAACCATTTTTAAAGATTGGAGTAACATCTATATCACTTTACATGTTCATGTTATATGAGTAACAATATTAATCTGTTTAGAAAATCATACATGACAAATGGGCTGTATTTTTAATCCTACTGATTGTTTTCTATAAATATTTGACATTATCAAATATTCACTGATAAGTGCATTTTGTTACTAAGAACTTATAGATCATGCTCGCCAAAGCTCAGTAAAGAGGTCCCACTGCAGCTGAGCAAAGTCTCCTCCTCCATTTCTCTGCTTTGAGCATTTAAGATCAATGTGTCATCTAATGACTTAAGTGGGTTAAATACTTTTGCAGGACACTGTATATTGTTATTTGCATAGTATTGTCTGTTGTCAACTACACCAATGAAATTCCAGTACAAACACGAGGAACCGATCTTGGAATCAGACACTTGATTCAAGACGTGGATAAAGTTCATCACATTTCACACAGTTTTCTTGACATACCATGATTGTATGTTGTTGTTTGTCTCCCGGACTTAAAACTGGAATCAGAGTTGTTGAATGTACATCATAGAAAGTGTAGAGATGTGTCTGTTTATCACAGTCGTAAAAAGACAGTTTGTGTTTCTCACAGTCTAAAAACACTCCCAGCTTTGAGAACCGATCTCTCACTAGAACAGGAGTCTGAGAGGAATCATTAACATAGTAACCTTTCTCTCTCTCATAGTGAAGAACCCAGTAGCCGTTCTGTGGAGTTAAAGCAACTTTTCTCTTCTTCTCTACTGTTTGATTGGTCACTCCAACATACCAGGATGATGGACATTTATATGGCTTGCTTACTGCTGGACCAAGTGGTGTTTCTGTCAGCCCTGTTATCTCCCAGTAATACCTTCCTGAACTGATTCTCTCTTCACATAGAACATGAGCAAGTCCTGTATCACCACAGACATCTGATGTACGAGTTACTCTTGAAAGTTTCTTTCCAATTTCCAGAAAATCAGTAGTTGGTGTAACTGGTCTGATGGCCACTGCAAAACATCAGTTTATATCAGCTTATATTAAGAGGTTTGAAACTTACACTATGAAACTGTCAGTATTAATGTTTCACATACAAAACACGGTGTGGATTTGTCAGTATTTGTTTTAATTTGTGATATTTCCTGAATATCTGTTTCTTAATATCTGTTTCTTCTAAAGTCCTAAAGAAGATCTCAGTTACACTATGAGTCAGTAATGTCTTGGTCTTTCTTTTTTTATACGTAAAACATTGTGTTTTACCTTTGCAAGCAAGCATTTTTTCCCAGTCTGTGAAAGGAAAAAAAAAATTAAGCAGCTGATATTTTACTGAGGCAAAAATGTTCTACCAATGAAACAGTGATTGTCAAGAAATTTACCTGGAATTTCTGTTTCTGTATTGGTTCCTTTGTCATGTTTTTCTGAAACAGTTCAAAGTAAAACTGTGTGTTAGCATCCTTAAACCACCCGGATGTAAAATACAGGATTATTCAATATGAAAAATATAATGTATTTATATGTATTTGTAGTTACTGATACTATGAGTTGAGCGATTGGCATTTTTCATTCACAACTGAATTAATTCTACACCATGCAGCAAAGGAACAGGATAAACTAATACTACCTATGAATTTATGAAAAAAAATGCCATTATTTCTTTCAGGAGTAAGAGATGTTCTCATACTATATATTTCTTCTACCAGAGAGATTCTAAGGCATAAATCATAACTGCATAAAAATCTTAGTCGTGTTTCAAGTGTATTAACTTCTACAGAATAAGTACATTAACAGTGCTACCTGGGGTTTGAGGGGTTCCAGCAGTCCTTTCTTTCAGATCAAAATCTGATTGAGGGTCCAGCTCTGCTTTAAAGTAAGTTTCATTCACTAGCCCTGATAATTTGTGTTTGCTGTAATTTGATCCTTAATTCTTAGATTTACAACTGAATAACAAAATAACAACAACATAATTGAAGTACCAAAACTGTCCCATCATGGTAATGTTGATAGTTCATGGAGTTGTTACAGTGAGATTATTTAAGCATGAATTTGCTAACCTTCTGATACAGTACAATGTAATGTACAATGTTGCAGATATAGCTTTAAATCTGAATTACTAGTGTTAACCATGCAGCTTCATAATGCAAACAAAAAAAACAGTATTATATTGAGAATTATGCTGCTTTGTCTGAATTGTAAACCCAGATTTCAGATACTTACCTTGTATTTTTCCTTCTGCATTGGTTCCTATGTTAACTGTTTCTGTATCTGCTTTTTCAAAAAAAAAAAGGTGTTTTACAGTTATTTAGACATTCAGAATTACTGACACATAAAATGAGAAAAAAAAATCTATTTTTAATAATTATTATTATACAGTTAAATGTGTTTGTTAATGTACAAATATCTCCATTACAACGGAAATAATTAAGACCTTTCAAAGTACTGCAGCTGTGATGGGCCTGCCTGGAAGACAAGTGTGTTTTAGAAGGCGGATGATTCATAAGGCAGAACTTTCTCCAAGGAGTGTCGTGGGTTCACCAAATCTCTAAAACTACAATCAGGCAATACCTCTATGCTAACAAACTACTTTGAGGGCTCGCCAGAAGAAAACATCTGCCATTATCAAACCACAAATGTAAGCATCTGCATGTCATAGTGAACATGCCTTGGACTTGGATTGGAACAGGGTTCTATGGTCAGGTAAGAAAAGACTGTTTCGCATCCTCAGTATGAGACATAGTGGTGGATCTGTGATGTTTTGTGGCTGTTTTAATTCAAAATACTTTAAAAACTTAGGACACATGACTTCAAATGCTCTAATTAATACTTTTCCCATTTTATTTAACTTAAATTTTATTTTTTTCCATTTTAATTTAATTTTTCCCATTTTCAGCACAGGCTCAAGCTGATGAACAATAAAGGCAGGATTTCATAGGGTTCACATTTAACAAAATTTCTAATGATTATTCATATTTTTATGTCATTATCGTATTCCATTTATTTCTTTTTGGGGTTGTTTACACGTCATATTGTTATGCATTAACTGATGATTATGTAAAACAGATAGGATCATATTGAATGGTGTGCCTTCAGACATCAAACTTTAAATTTATAATACAAAGAATATTCTAGTTCATTATATAGCATAATGAAATGGTTAGAGGTGTTATTTCTTCTACTCACCAATAAAACGTACTTGCTCTTCTAAATGACCTCAAAGAGAAAGAAATCAACACAATTTCTCTTTTGAATACACAAAACTAGCCAGACCAGTCAAACAATGAAATTAACATTATGTCGGTAATTGCATGATACACTATATGGACAAAAGTATCAGTGCACCTACAGGAGCTTTTATGACATCCCTTTCTAAATCCATAGGCATTAATATGGAGTTAATCTCCCTTTGCAGCTATAACAGCTTCTACTCTTCTGGAAAGCTTTCTACAAGATTTTGGAGAGTGTCTGCGGGAACTAAGGGTTCTAGGCCAACCCCTGAAAAACAGCCCCTTAGCATTATCCCTACTCCACCAAACTTTACAGTTGGCACAATGCAGTCAGGCAGGTAACCTGGCATTCACCAAACCCAGACTCGTCCATCAGAATCAGATAGAGAAATGTGAATTATCACTCCACAGAATATGTTTCCACTGCTCCAGAGTCCAGTAGTGGCACTTTACACA
The DNA here is from genome assembly GCF_904425465.1 of Colossoma macropomum. Lineage (NCBI taxonomy): Eukaryota > Metazoa > Chordata > Actinopteri > Characiformes > Serrasalmidae > Colossoma > Colossoma macropomum. The sequence goes on from NW_023494904.1 coordinate 112,475, forward strand.
ACTCCCCCAGATGCCTGGCATTGTGCAGTTTGATCTCAGGCTTGTGTGCAGCTGCTTGGCCATGGAAACCCATTTCGTGAAACTCCTAACACACAGTTCTTTTGCTGATGTTGCTTCCAGAGCCAATTTGGAACTCTTTAGTGAGTGATTCAACAGAGAATAGGCAGTAGTGGTTTCAGCACTCGATGGCTTCACTCCATGAGTTTGCGTGGGCTACCGCTTCATGGCTTAGCTGTTGTTACTCCTAGACACTTCCATTTTACAGTAATAATACTTACAGCTGTCTGGGGCAGATCTAGCAGGGCAGAAATTTCACAAACTGAGTTGTGGCAGAGGTTACATCCTCACAGCGCCGTGCTTAAAGTCACTGAGCTCACCAGTACGACCCATTCTACTGCCGGTGTTTGTCTATTGAGACTGCAAGGCTATGTGCTTAGTTTTATCCACCTGTTAGCAGTAAGCATGAGTGAAACACTTGAACTCAATAATTAAGAGGGGTGTCCCAATACGTTTATCCATATAGTGTATATTACTTTCAACAAAGACATGATCAAAGCTAATTAATTATTCACAATGGTACAATGAATCTCACCAACTGAGCAGGCTTCGGATCCTTTGGGAACAATGGGCCTGTATTCCAAATATTTCAAAGATTACAATGTTTTTTTTTTTTTAAAGTATGAAGCTATTGATATGCTTTCACTGATAACTAAACATTTCCTACTTTTAATCTTGGGGATGCTGAAAATTGCCATTAAAGCGAAAACCAAAAGACTGATAACCAGTAAGATGATGAAGGCTTTCCATTCTGGAGAAACTCCTGATCAAATATATGTGTTTTATTAGTACATCTGACATGTAAAATAAGTAAATGACATTGACGTGTCTAGTATATCGTTATAGCACTTTACCAGGTATCTGATGTGTGTAGTAGCAGGTTGAGTGCAGCACTCTCCCTCTCTCGTCTCATGATCAGATACACCACAGAACAGAGATCCACTCTGACTCAGAGGGAGAGAGAAGCAGCCAAGAGCTCACACTCACCAACCCTTCAGAGTCTACATGAGAGAGAAAGGCAGAGAGAACAGCACGTTGAGGTTTAGTAGCCATCAGTACGGAAGTTCAGAGAGGCCCTGTAATAGTTATAATTGTTTTGACTAATATCTTAAGATAATGTTCCTGGGGCCATACAACAGAAACTTCTTAACTCTTTTTTCATCTGTTTAGTCACAATGACAACTTCAGTTAAGACTGAATTTAGAACAGAAGCTATTACAGAACAAAACTTCTTAAGTTCATAATCTTATCATTCCAACTCCAGATAAGAAAACAGTATTACACAAATATCCTAACTACACAAAATCTCCTACTGTCCTAACTAAGATAAACCTCAGAGGGTCTTAACTTCTGTTTTAACTGTCAGTTTCTGTAGTTTTATGCAGTGACAGGCATAGTTCACTATAACTACCATAATGACATCATATTTATCTACATTGAAAACGATGTTTTGACTTATGAGGTTTTTCCAAACATCGTTTTAATAATCCCAGACACCGAAAAGACTCCACCGTCCAATCTTATTACCTTTGTGTGTTTATTTTGATGAAAACTGGTTCTGACCTGCACCCGCCCCCTGGGCCCCGATGACAGCCGCGAGAGCCGGCGGGAGGGCAGGAACTGAACCTCGAACACTGCTGAGAGTGCTGAAGTGACGGCGGGAGGAGGAGGGCAGTCACCAGGGATGGGAGGACAACAAAGGCCACACGAGCATGAAGGTAGGACATGAGCCCCTGCCCTCCCGCCAGCTCTTGCGGCTGTCATTGGGCCCCAAGAGACAGGCAGAGGGCAGAACCCGTTTTTATCAAAATTAACACACAAAAGGTAATAAGATTAGACGGTGGAGATCAAAAACAACTCCAAGCCCATTGCACTCCGTTTTGCAGCGTTTAAACGAAACATGTCCTTCAACCCAGAAACCACAGCAAGACGGTGCACAGCGTTTCGAGATTTAACGTGTTGAGTGTGCAGGTTGGCTTTGGTTTCCATCACTCAATCAGAGTTTCTAATTCGGAGAATGTCATGTGGGGAGTGTCTTTGGGCAACTTTGAGAGAGATGAAAGAGAAAAGCAAGAATTGCAACCCAAATCATGTTATTCAGAAAACGCATTTGGTTTTGGCATCATGATGCAGATGATACAGACTGTGTAAAAACAAAAACAGAACCTTATTGTGTTGGGTTTGCAAATTGCTCTTTTTAAACTGAGGACAGAAACTGCCAAAGGTCATATATAAATAGACAAATGATATCGATATCACAATATCGAAAAACTGCAAAAAAAAAAACCTACTCATTTTTGTGCTACTGTAGTTTCATGGGTTAATTAATAAATACTGTGCACAAATATTTATTGTTTTCCATATTTTTTTTAGCTGAATCTTAGGATATGTAAGATTTTATGGTTCGGTCAAAAAAAAGGAACATGCAAAAGTATGCGAAGGCAGAAGTGTAATGTAGTGCTCAATGTAGCACTTGACAAGTTACGCTTAATGAGTCTGTTTTGTCTTTTGTTTATAGAGACGGAGATTTTACCTCTAGTAATCTCTTTCTCTGGAAGTGCTGTTAGAAAACACTACAGGATTCTATATGCTGTATGATATTAAGATGCTTTTCAAATGATTTTTTTCTTTGTTTCAAGGAAATATTTCTAAAATTTATAAAGGAAACTTTTTTTTGATAAAGCATTTACAGAATATACACAAAGTAACTGTTCTCTATAAAAACAACATAAGTATTATCTGTTTAATTTACAGGAAATGTATTTTTCAGTGTAGTTACCTGTTATATAGTGATCATTACCGCTCTCAAGTTCTCTTCCTCCTCTGTCTCTCCAGGTGAGGGAGGGCTTTGGTGACCAGCCACCGGATGCACAGGTAACATTCATCCATTCTCCAGCTTCAGCAAAGGAGAGAACAGGAAGAGTTCCTAGTGCTTAAGACAGGAGGAGTTTGAGGATGAGTTGGAAGGTTAAACATCAGTCAATGTTGTGAATACAGTGAATGTTGTTGTATATGTTGTTTATAGGTTTTTTATTTGAATATAAGGATCATCTTAAAGCTCGTAAGACTTTTTAGTCTATAGTTATTAGCTTCATATTGGATGATTTGACAGTGACAGTGTTACCGCTCATTTCACATTTGACAGTGTCACACTCATCATAACACATTTCTTAGTCATCCATATGTAATTTTTGAAATTTCAAATTATTTAGTCCAATTTAATCAACTTAGTTGACTTGGTACTGTTTAAGGTAAAGTGTAAGTTGCTGTGAGTTGGGCTGTGGTTCTTACCTTTCACTAGTAACGATATATTGGCTCTGTCATACCACTGTGGGCCCTCAACATTGCACATATATTCCCCATTATCTGCCAGTGTGAGGTTCTCCAGTTTCAGAGAGATGTTCCCTTTATCCAGTTCCCCAATCAGATACACTCTGCCTCTGTACTGAGGATCTCCAGCGTTCTCCTGGACTTTCAGGTTCTCGTAGAGCAGAACGGGGTTGTCATAGTCGTCATTTTTGCACCAGCAAAATTCAAACGTTTCAGCATCATAGGAGGGAGAAAGTCCACAAGGCAGGATGACCGAGGATCCTGATAGAGCTGACACTGAATTAGGAACCAACACTGAGAATTTCACTGAAAGAGACAAATATGACCAGGTTTTATTACATTTTCCAGAATGTAACAAAAGTGCAAATTTAGGTCTAAAATAGAAAAAAAGGTTACCAGCTTTCGAGGTGCTGAGATTAGTAACCATGATCCATAAAAACAGCAAAACTGTCAAAGGCAGAACCATGTTAGATTATTAGTGATTAGACAGATTAGATTACAGTGTTAGACAGTGATTATTATTACTGATATTATTGTTATAATCACTGGTGTTGTTGTTTTGATACTGCATGTTCTGTGTTTAAAATATGCAGCCAACCTCGCATTGTGTAACATTCACAACATCGAAACTTTAATAATCTTTATTTCTTTAATAATAAAAACTAACATGTTACAGACTTTTTTGATGGCATAGTGGATATTAAATTACGAACCGCATAACTGTATCTGTACTATATACAAACTTTCATACACTCATATCACTGCAAACGCAAACAGTTTGTCTTACTAGAAGTAACATGGTGAGTTTACTGTGTAAATCTTCTTCTGTGCATACTTTGCTAGACCCCTTTTACCCTGTTCTTCAATAGTAAGGACCCCCACAGGACCACCAAAGAGCAGGTACTATTTGGGTGGTGGATCATTCTCAGCACTGCAGTAACACTGACATGGTGGTGGTGTGTTAGTGTGTGTTGTGCTAGTCTGAGTGGATCAGACACAACAGTGCTGCTGGAGTTTTTAAATACCTCAGTGTCACTGCTGGACTGAGAAGTGTCCACCAATCAAAAATATCCAGCCAACAGCGTCCTATGACCACTGATGAAGGACTAGAGGATGACCAACACAACATTCCTTCTACAACTTTTAGAAGTAATATTTTTATATGCAAACTTGTTTTTATAATGATGACTCCTGAAGTCTCTACCTCCTTTGTCTCTCCAAAAATGTCTCATATATTTAGGTTGCAAATCTTAAATTTGTCAAGTTTGTGGTTGTGTTGCAAGTGAATTACCTCCATTTGAACTTGTGAGAAGGCCAGGCATCATCAATAAGACTAGCATACCTGTTAAAGGGAGAAAATTGGTAAACTCCACTCTTATTTCATTGAATACTGTGTAAAAGTGTTCCAGTAAAACATTTCCATGTAAAAATAAAGACATACATAAGTAGAAACATAAGTAGAGACAGAAACTAACTACCTCAAATTTCTAAAGTTAGATTTTTAAATACAGTATCTCACAAAAGTAAGTACACCCCTCACATTTCTGCAAAATATTTTATTATATCTTTTCATGGGACAACACTATAGAAGTAGTCAGTGTACAGCTTGTATAGCAGTATAGATTTACTGTCCTCTGAAAAGTAGACCTCACAGTGAACATGTCCAAAATGTGCTCAAAGTGTCAATATTTTGTGTGACCACAATTATTATCTAGCACTGCCTGAACGCTCTTGGGCATGAAATTCACCAGAGCTGCACAGGTTGCCAGTGGAATCCTCATCCACTCCTCCATGTGTGGCGTAAGGTATGAGCACTGACAGGCTGACCTCCCTCTTCTTCAACCTCTGCAGCAATGCTGGCAGCACGCATGCATCTACTTTTGAAGCCAACCTCTGGATATGACGCTGAACACAGTGGACTCAACTTCTTTGGTCGACCTGGCGAGGCCTGTTCGAGTGGAACCGTCCTAGGAAACCGCTGTATGACCTTGGCACCGTGCTATAGCTCAGTTTCAGGGTGTTAGCAATCTTCTACAGCCCAGGCCCCTCTTGGTGAGAGCAACAATTCTATTCTCACATCCTCAGAGAGTTCTTTGCCAATGAGGTGCCATGTTGAAATTCAGTGGCCAGTATGAGCAAATTGTTCCCAGAAACACCAAAATTAACAGCCTGCTCACCAATTCACACCTGGAACCTTGTAACTCTAACGAGTCACCTGACACCAGGGAGGGACAATGACACAAATTGGGCAAGGCACATTTGGACTTGTCAATGTGAGGGACCACTGTGTTGCCACCTGTTTAGACATTAATGGCTGTGTATTGAGTTCTTTTCAGAGGACAGTGCATCTATACTGCTATACAAAACTGACAATGAAGACTATAAGTAATCCAAGTTTCATTTCAAGTTGTCCCATGAAAAGATACAATAAAATATTTGGCGTACTCACTTTTGTGAGATACTGTACATTTTGCCAATAATTATAGCTTTAACTAACTACTGTCTGTTCATGAATGTCCACGGGCAGCGCAATGTATTTTGACGCTCATTTGCTTTCATGTTTTTTTGGCTCCGGTGCTCTTTTTGGTGAAAACTACATGAAAAATAAAAGTAATGTTAATTAGTATGTATTTACTGTTTAATAGTAACACCATCAGAATTAAAACACAAATCAAGTGAATAGCATTACACGCATATGTTTTAAATGCAATGTTCAGGACACTCTTCTGATGTAATCTTACACTCTGTCAGGTCTCAACTTGAACCTATTTTACTTTCACTTTGTTAACAACACCAAAAAAAAAAAAGCCACCAAAGTGCTGAATGAATGAAAATCAGAAACACTGAGGACAATAATATGAATTGTGGTTCCTGCAAAGTGTCAGTCACGTAGCAAGATTCTCAAAGCAGCCACTGTTTAAAATCTCAACCTACCTTTGTATGGAGCCAATGAGGCATAACGTAGGGCTGATCTTGAAGATAGTCAGGATGAGCCTGGATTACTCAATCCTTCTTCACTATTAAGCGCTGCTGAACATTAAAGCAGAATGCAAAACTAAAAATAGAATTTAGATCCGGAGCTGCTGAGGTTTTTTTCTTGAAACCGTCACCTCAACTGGAAGCAGCACCAGGAAGATCTGAATGAGGAAACTAGAGAGGGCAGGGATCCAGCTGAGAACAAAGCACTACAGTCACCGGCACCCTCTGCTTGGTGCACAGATATAGAAACTTCTTCACGGTTCTGTTGAGCAGATTTGGAGTAGGCTATTTTTATGTAAAGAGTCCCTGGGATTGTGAAAGGCACTATATAAATGTAACATGATTATTATTATTATTATTTTTTTATGGTATATTTTATTATTATTATTATTATTATTAAGATTTTTAGGCATTGCAGACAAGTACCAAATGTATGGTATCAAAATTCACACTTTTTTATAACATTTCTCTGAGTAGTAACAAGTATTTTTTGGTATAATTTCAGTAGATGTCCCACCTTCATTTCCAATTTCCACACATATAAAGCTGCATAAAAAAAGCTCAGATCTGACTGCCTTTACTGACATACCATCTACTCTGCCTTTAATTTTGAATTATTAGTAAATAAATGTTGTATCAACATAAAAACATTGCTACGTGTTAAATGTTTCCTCGTTAGCACTACATATGTTAATATAACACTTTGAAGTAAAAGATAAGAAGGTGTTTGTCTTTGAAGCCTTCAGAGTAGATTGCTGGAACATTTGCATCACGGCAGCCGTTTTAATTGAAACTCTGTGGAATAACACTTTTATGACTGATTTTCTTCAGCACATACAAACACTGAACAGAGTGAGCTGTAAGCTTTGATTTTATACACACACATTAAAATGCACTTCAGAAAGGACTGTCAGAATGTGTGTCCTACCATCTGAACATACTAGATCATTACTACACTACACAGGTAAGTGCCTATTGTTTATCTATTGTTTAGGCCTCTCCCACCTGTTTAGAAGCAGCAACTGAAATGCAGACCAACAAGTGATTCAGTGCTGAACAGTGGAGACAAAGGCAAAGCAGCTGGACTGGTTTAACTGTAAAACTGCAGCATGTTTCAAGTCTCCATTAAATCATCAAATGTAGTTGATCAGCTAAGACATCTTCGGTGTCTGAAGTCTGCTTCTTTAGCTTTTTTACTGGAGCTACAGAGCTAAATGTAGCTCACAAGCAATGTTGGCCTACACTGCTCCTTGTTTCTACGCTCACTGTCCATTTTATCAGCTCCAGCTAAGTGTCCACATACTTTTGGTCCATGTAGTGTATATTATCATATTTTTGTTATCACACAAAACTACTGAAAGCTCTTGTACTCCTTCAGTAGTTGCCTGGCAACAACAGCACACACTATAATTACCTACATTTTGATGGAAGAATGGTTAATTGTGATCATTAATAATTCTAATTTACATTATTTAATGACAATGTGTATTCTGTCATATGTTGTGTTAGGTGATTTTAGACTGGTATTTCACTGAAGATGAAGATGGCATCATCTTGATCTTGATCAATCAAGATGACATAATTATATCCCATCTATTCCAGCCGTCCCTGATATAGTGTATGGCCCACTGTCGAATTCTATGGTAGGTTTGATAAGGAGGGCTTGGACTGAAATGCAGCAGCCCACTGCTTTGAGAACAGATCATATGGCAGTGTATACTTACCCAAAATGCAGATGCACGGTAAAAAGGGGGGAAATGAAGAAAGAAAGAATTAAAGTGTGGGCACAGTTCTCAGTTTTGATGGTTCTTCTATGAAGATTATGATATCTTTCTTAAGTAAGTCTGATTTTAAGCGGTCTTAAACACACTGGTGTCTATTTGTTTGTTTAATAAAAAAAGGGACGAGTATGTATGTGTATACTGTAAACTATATACTGGCTTTTAGATACAATTTAAATGAAAAAAAACAACAATAACTTAATTGCATCAACAGTACTTGGAATTAGGAAGAGAACAATGAATTCACCTTAGTAACAGTTTCAGTTTAGTGAGCATTAACACTGGGATTAACAGTGAAACGAGATTATAAATTAGTCTGTCAGTTTTGACGTTTTTCTTTCTTATTAAGCTGCAACCTGTTTATTTCTGTCGTTCTTTTCATTAAAAATCATCCTTACTCCTGGTTAGACCTTTTCTCTGGTGTGTGATTTTCTCTCTATCTGTGTTTCTCTTCTGCGTTGGACGGACGCGTCCATCGCTGACGTCACTCGCACGGCCTGCTGGGAGTTGTAGTCTTTGCCTGACTCGCCATTTTGGAACGAGTCGTAGTCGTTCGTTAACGTCTAAAAAAAAACCCACCAAACGCAGCCAACACATTAATAAAAACAGCACTCCCGCTTCTTTCTATTCACACTGACACAATTCTGACTGCACAGCGCAGCCTTTAGAGCTTAAAACTGCGTATTATTACTGTTAGCTCTCCAGGCTAATCCAACTAGGTTAGCTGGGTTAGCGTAGTTAGCTACGTCTGCTAAGCTAACAGAGAGGAGCTTCATGGCCGTTTTAGCCACCGTATCGCTCATATACTCCGATTTTTCCCCATTTTTGCTTTTATTTCTCTCAGGGCACATATAACGCCACAATATTTGTTAAAAAGGACATCTTTAGCTAGATATATTTATACACCCCTCAGTACTGCCAGCAGTATTAAGCTAAGCTAACGTTAACATATCTTCGCCAACATATGTTACAAGGTATTTTAGCCTTAAAAACTCACTTATTATTTTTTTCTAAAACAGCTGTGTAGAGTGAGAAGGGTGATTCAGCTTAAGTGCCGAGAGGAATCCAGAAATCTTGCAGCAGAAATCAGTTTGTACTGGTTTCTCTGTGAGTCTATCAGCGCTTCGCTCAGTGGAAAGTTCGGGAAGAGGCTGAGGGAAAGCGCGAGCGTCTCTGTGAAGGAGTGAGTGGGCTGTTCTAGAAAAAAAGGTCATCATGTTGCTAAGTTTGCCTGAGTTTGAATAAAACTGACAATGGAACAGACCCTGACTTCTTTTATAAGTAGGTTAAGGACATTTTTATTTGGACAGACCTTTTCTTACATGTTATGGAGGTTTGCTGCTTGAGTTTGAATGCAGAGGACAATAGCTGAATAAACTCAGCACAGACTGGTGAAACTGGGAAAACAGCTTTTAACGTTAGCTATGCTAAAACAAAGCTCTAATGTAGACAATGTCTTTGGGCACCTGTGGTCCTAGGTTTGCTTGCTGTCTGACGAGCATATATTTTGCGAGGGAACGCAATGTCATTAAGTTCTTTTTTAACCACGGCCCCTTAGGGGCTCCGTATGAATTATATACTTATTTATTTTGGCTGTGTACGGTCTCTTTCTAAATGTTCTGCTTTTGTTATTATATTGAATTTACTTTTGTAGTACCTTGATATTTTCACCTAAATGAAAGTTGCATTATAAAGTATTTTTTAAATATTTATTCCCGAAGAATCGTTTGGAAAAGAGCCGAAAGAGTCGGTTCTTATTGGTGAACTAAGTCGAGTGACATGATTCACTGAAAGGAGCCCATCACTATGAGGAATCCAGGATCTTTTTGGGATCGACTCGCAGCCTTACTGAGGACTCTCGCTTACTGATCATTGATCATTTTGATATTTAGAAATGTGACACTTATTATTTATTAGGCACATCCCAGTACTGATATATAATGAATATGAGATTGCGTTTCTCCAACTCCGATGTGCAAAAATTATACATAAATATAACATAAAAGGCAACTCCACATAGACATACTAGACAACATAGACACAAAACAAACAAATAGATAACTTGGCAAAAAGCAGTAGTTGACAAGGGTAAATCCCACAGTAGCCCTCCAGAACTTAAACTACCATTAAGATTATTCACACATTCATGTAATGTTGCTCATGATGTATCGATAAACAGGACTATGTACCTTTATATGAATGCTTGTACAAATTCTAGCCAAGAAAGTACAGTAATGTATTTAATATTTACATTTTTAGTGACCATCTTTGTAAATGTAAAAGAAAGGTATGCCTAGATAAAATACCAAAGGAAGCAGAGTTTAATACCTATAACTTGGGGCAATTATGGGCTAGAGGTTAGGGAACCAGTCCTGTGACCAGAAGGTTGCTGGTTCAATCCCCTCAACCTACAATACATGACTGAAGTGCCCTTGTGCAAAGCACCTAACCCCCAACTGCTCCCCGGGCGCCATGGATGGGGCTCCCCACCGCTCCGGGCAAGTGTGCTCACTGCCCTCTAGTGTGTGTGTTCACTAGTGTGCATGTATGTGGGTGTTTCACTGCACAGATGGGTTAAATGCGGTGGTCTAATTCCTCTGTGTGCAAACACAGTTGGCTAATGGTTCTGAATTGTAATTCATAGGAACAGAACAGTAAAAAGAAAAGTGAAAACATTCAGTTTGTCAAATTCCTACCATACAGTTGTCAGTGAAAGTGCTCTTATTGTAAAGTACAATCGTCTAGGAACAACAACAGCACGGCTGTGAAACAGCAGGAGTCCAAACGTTGCAGGGAAAAAAGGCTCAAGATTGCAGTGACACACTAACAATGCTGGAGAAAGAGTGTGAGAGTATTTGCAGGGGAGCTGATGAGTGGAGATGGAGAACAGGTGTGTGAGAGTGAAGGTTAGAATTCAGGAGATGATGGCCTCTAGTGGGCAGTTTGGGAGTTGCATTTGAAGTTAGCTCTGTGTCTTTTAATGCTGCAGTATTTTCACCTGTTTCTCAGGCAAGAGTCAATAAAAATCAACATGTAAATGAGCTCATACTTTTTAAAGACCTTTTAAGTGAAGGAATTTTATTTCAGCATGTAAGACGTAGTTTCCTAATCAAAGAATTCAATAATAATAATAATAATAATAATAATAATAACAGTGTATATGTCTGTCTGTCTGCCCTGCGATGGACTTGCGACCTGTCCAGGGTGTATCCTGCCTTCCACCCAATGACAGCTGGGATAGGCTCCAGCACCCCACCGTGACCCAGAAGGATAAGCGGTTTAGATGATGTATGTATTTATAATAATAATAATTCACACCTTTTTCCAGTTCATTATAATTACAGTAGTAATTTTTGCTAACATAAATTTAAGTTGAACCTTTTGTATTTTCATTACAACTGATAATAAAATAGACATGTTGAAATTCTAATTACTATATGTATTAATTTCAGCTAGAAAATATTTAATTCAGAAAATTTATTTGAAAATCTAAAATAAAAAAACAGTTTAGTAAAAAATATTTTTTTACTAGTAAAATGTAATTTTAATGTGTGAATTCCTCTGCAAATCCATTATAGACTGAAAATAGTATTAAAAGTTTAAAATCAGTTTGAACGTGTAATTAAACTCTCAACATGTCAAATTACTCTCAACTTATTTAGCGTCAGACTCTAAACCTAATTTCCTCACACAGGAGGGATTCACCAAGTATGAAATCTGAAGAGGCTGTTTTGAGTTCAGTGCAGTTAAATCCGTCTGAAATCTGCTCAGGTAAGTCTTTTCTCCTCTGTGCTCAGCAGCAGCAGGTCTGTCATGCTGCTCCATCCAAACAGATCAAAACGTGTCTTTTATATATGTTAATCGCTCTTATCGTCACTGGAAATCTGTCGCTGCGCTTTGTAGTTTGTCAAGAGTGGTGTGGAATAATGTGACTGGCGTGTGCTGAGCTTTTCCCTCAACTCCAAAACTTGATTTTTTCTGTTCTGCTATTTTTAGTTTATTTGTGATCTTTCAGGACCTTCCAATTTGTTTTCATTGTGCACAAGGCTTGTGCAACGTCTCTGATCAATTTTCCCACTTTTCGTAGCTTCAAAATGGCTTCCTTTTCTTCACAGACAGCTCTTTTTCCCCATTTCCCAATTTTTGTTTACTATATAGGTGCACTTTGTAGTTCTACAGTTACAGACTGTAGTCCATCTGTTTCTCTGCATACTTTCTTAGCCCCCTTTTACCCTGTTCTTCAGTGGTCAGGACCCCCATGGACCCTCACAGAACAGGTACTATTTGGGTGGTGGGTCATTCTCAGCACTGCAGTAACACTGATGTGGTGGTGGTGTGTTAGTGTGTGTTGTGCTGGTCTGAGTGGATCAGACACAGCAGTGCTGCTGGAGTTTTTAAACACCTCAGTGTCACCGCTGGACTGAGAATAGTCCACCAACCGAAAATATCCAGCCAACAGTGTCCTGTGGGCAGCGTCCTGTGACCACTGATGAAGGACTAGAGGATGACCGACACAAACTGTGCAGCAGCAGATGAGCTATCGTCTCTAATGCAAAGCGAGTAAACGAATGACCTTGAACTGACAATCTGGGGTTTTTTAAAACTTTATTTTATTGAGCAGAGTGACAGGCAGCTGGTTCTAAATCATTTATGAAATTAAAGATGCTCTTATTTCAGATCTTCTTTTTTCTCTGTACTTTGTTTCTCTCCAGTTTCATTGCCCCTCTCAACCAAATGTGCCATTTTTTAAACATTACATTCATAAGTAATTGAGCTTTTGAAATACTATACATACACAATAAAAACACAGAGGACTGATCTTGAGTCAGCACTCAGACACTCGATCCTCATGGTTGATAAAGTTCATCACATTTCACACATTTTTCTTGACTTATCATGATTGTATGTTGTTGTTTGTCTCCAGGACTTAAAACTGGAATCAGAGGTGTTGAATGTACATCATAGAAAGTGTAGAGATGTGTCTGTTTATCACAGTCGTAAAAAGACAGTTTGTGTTTCTCACAGTCTAAAAACACTCCCAGCTTTGAGAACCGATCTCTCACTAGAACAGGAGTCTGAGAGGGATCATTAACATAGTAACCTTTCTCTTTCTCATAGTGAAGAACCCAGTAGCCGTTCTGTGGAGTTAAAGGAACTTTTCTCCTCTTCTCTGCTGTTTCATTGGTCACTCCAACATACCAGGATGATGAACACTTATATGACTTTCCATTCTTTGAGGTATGTGGTTCTATCATTACTGTTATCTCCCAGTAGTACCGCCCTGAACTAATTCTCTCTTCACAAAGAACATGAATAAATGCTGTCTTGTCATTGAGATCTGATGTACACATTACTCTTGACTTTTTCTTTCCAACATCAAGAGAAGGTACAGTTGGTGTGACTGGCCTGATGGCAACTGGAAAAATAAACATAAAAAAGAATATGAAATGAACACCAAGCTGTATTAAAGAGATTAAAAACAATTCTGGAAAATGTTCATACAGACAGTAGAACAAATGGTCATAACTACAACAAACAAAATTTGTGGATATTTACAAATATGTTGATATCCTATTTTAATTAGTGTTAAATTAGTGATTTGTAATATTACTATATTCTAACTTTTAAAGACAGGTTATAATTCTCAGTATATTATGAGCAGCATTGCTCCTCACTCCTTTTTCTTTACACAGTAATAATGATCAGTGATCTCAGCTCGGATCTGTGTTGGAATCAAAGTTTTACCTTTACATGCGAGCATCTTTTCCCAGTCTGTGAAAGAAAATAGTAAGAATTAGTACAAATCTTGAAAGAGCAGCTTTATTATAACATGAATATTTTCTACCAACAGAAACCAGTCCAGTGTGTTTAGATTTACCTGGAATTTCTTTTCTTTTTTCTGTATTCGTTTCTTTGTCCTTTTTTTCAGAAACTATTCAAAGAAAAACAATGTCAGTGTTCTTTTGTCAGCGGTTTAAAATGATCTTTTCAGCTCACCTCTAAATCAGTGTTTCACCACTTTCTGGAGCCCCTGAACTGCAGAGTTTTGTGTTTTCACTGATTCAGAATAAGTTTATGATTCACTAAAGATGTAACTCAGTGGGTACAGCAGAGAAAACACAAACAGGTTCCAAAAAAACAAACAGAGTCCAGCACCAGAGTCAGGAAACACTGTTCTAAACCTCATGATTGAAGTGGAAACACTATTTGAAAATGTTTCATGTATTTAAGAAGAGTTACTGTAGTTCAAGTGGCTCAGCTGTGAACGTATGTAGTTCATGTCATAGTGCAGGTCCTAATTACTGATTTAACGATTTACTGTCTACATCTTTACTTTTACTCTTGCTGAGATGTTGTGTGGAAAATTTATCAGGTTTTAAGTGTTTAAAGTGTTTTAACCTCTGTGTAATTAACTATATGACAGTGTTACCTGGGGTTTGAGTGGCTCCATCAGTTCTGCTTATTTCTCTCAGAGCTGAAACTGGGCATGGTGGAGTGAACTCTCCTTTAAAATAGATACATTTTAATGAAAAATACAGACAAACCTGTTCTGCCTTATTAACACAACTTTTTAGAATCATACTTTGTCTCCAAATATTTTAAAGAAAAATGTTTTTTAAATGGAATTTCTTTCTTTGCATTTTTTCTCACTGGAGGGTTAGATTTGTTTCATATTTCCAAGTAAAAATGTAGTAATATTTCAAGTACGTTTTTATTTTGTATTTATTTCTTTTTAGATTATTGGTATGGAGATCATCTGCTGTAATACCTGATATTAGCAGTTGCACATAATGTAAACACTGACAATGTTAACTGGCTGACAGTGACATAGATGTCAGTAAACAAATGGGCAGTTTGATAAATGAAAATGTAGTGAAATGATTAGAGGTATTTTACAAATCTACTCACCAACGAGATGTGTTTGCTCTTCTAAATGACAGAAAAGAGGAAAATTGCACCCATAACATTCATAATGAGTACACGAAACCGGAAATTATACTTTACTAATAATAATAATAATAATAAGTGATAATATATTATGAAATAACAAAAGACTCATTTTCATTCTGTCAGTAATTCCATGGTGTGTTACTTTCAGCAAGGACATAATTATAACTAATTCATTTTTGAAGTTGCGTCTTTCTCATAACAGTATTATGAATCTTGAATCTTACCTTTTGTAGCAGACTTTGGATTCTTTGGCAAAATACGGTCTATATTCCAGAAAAAACAAAAAATAATAATTAGAATTGTTTATGATAGAATGAGGTCTGTGATTAAGATTCACAGATAACTGAACATTTTTACCTCTGATCTTGGGGATGCTGAAAATTGTCATTACAGTGAAAACCAACAGGCTGATAACCAGTAAGATGATGAAGGCTTTCCATCCTGGAGAAACTCCTGATCAAATATGTGTTTTATTAGTATTTAAATGACCATTGAACTGTGTCATGTATGTCATTATAGCACTTACCAGGTTCTGATGTTGTAGTAGCAGGTTTGAGTGGCAGCACTCTGCTCTCTCTCGTCTCCTGATCAGATAAACCCACAGAACAGGAGATCCACTCTGACTCAGAGGGAGAGAGAAGCAGCCAAGAGCTCACACTCACCAACCCTTCAGAGTCTTAATGAGAGAGAGAGAGAGAGAGAGAGAGAGAGAGAAGCATATATACCATATGGCATGTTTATCTTTAAAGGGCAGTATCACAAGTTTTTCAAACTTTCTACATAATTCGTCTTCATTCAGAGTTGTTCTCATAAAATGCTTCGTTGTTGGAAAAGAGTCAGAATTGCTCACAGTGGTGGTGATGGTAACCAGTCGTCTGAAGAGTTTAATGCCTTTAAAAGCTCCCTCATAGAAAGTCATTACATTGTTTAAGGATAGCTTTATGACATGCTTTTGGCTTGTAATGTATTTTTTTAATTATTTTATGATGGAGGGGAACATGCAGGCATACATACATACATACATACATCATCTAAACCGCTTATCCTTCTGGGTCACGGTGGGGTGCTGGAGCCTATCCCAGCTGTCATTGGGCGGAAGGCAGGATACACCCTGGACAGGTCGCCAGTCCATCGCAGGGCGGAACATGCA